>NC_065526.1:37681255-37700143 GCF_006386435.1 Epinephelus moara
CACGTCCCTCTGCTGACCAGTGCTGGAATGTAACTAAGTACATTCACACAAGTACTGTACTTAAGTACAAATTTGAGCAACTTTTACTTTACTTGAGTATTTTAATCTCATGCCACTTTGTACTACTCCACTTCAGAGGGAAATATTGTACCTTTTACTCCACTCCAATTATTTTTTAATTTTAGTTACTAGTTACTTTACAAATTAGCCCATAAAACCTATGAAAATATACAAGTGCAACTGAAACACTAGAACTGGGCACTACACATCTACGACGACACCATCCTACCACCATGGGTCAAGTTGGCGTTATCAGCTATAACCATCAGATGAGTGCAGTACAGAGTGGTGGCAATTAGCTATCCAGTGGGGTGCACACTGGGGGAGTCATATGTACTAACATGCATGCACGACTGGACCCCCTTACCATAACAAACGACAGAGAAGCTCACATTACAACACACACAGAGGGAGCATGACTTCATTCTCTGCTCAGGAAGCCATTACTCCACTATATCTTTAGATAGAATTTAGTGTTTTGCTGCTGTTTATGCTCTGAATGTCACACACAGAACATGTAATGAGGAGCATGATATCGTGGTACTGTAAAAAAGATATTGATAATATAAAACACCTTTAAGTAAACAACCTTTCCTAAAACTTTTGGAAAGAAATTGTCATTTAGAAATGTAATCGATTTTTTTTTTTCTTCAAAGGTAGAGGATCAAGGCTGGGTTTTAATGTGTACTACTGCATGCTACAGGCAGGAGGAATCACAACCAGTGGACAGACAGATATTTACAGTGGATAGAATAGTGGGAAAAGCAATTTTGAAAACCTCCTTCAGAAATCTGGCAGTCGTAACATATAAAGGCCAAGACACACCAAACCAACATCACAGAACTTGTGGCGACAAGGGCAGACTGTTGCATCGCCTCATGTCACCTGTGTCTCAGCCAAAAAGTTCCAGCTGAACACACTGCAAACACTATGGCTAACAGCCAATTAAGGGCTCATTTGTGCTCAATGTTAGATATAAAGATGGACAGGGTCTTCTGTCCTTATTCTGCACTCATTTCTTTGGTATTTGTGCAGGTTTTCTAAAAGCTTATGAATATGGACAAAACAGAGCACCACAAGAAATCATGGAGGCACTGCAATGTAGTTCAAGCGAGATACAACTGTAAGCAAAGTCGAGGACATTTAAAAAATGGCAGAATAGAAAGAGTCAGTAATACATAATAATATATAGTAAAATATAGTGAATATAGTGAAAGAGTTCTCCATCCACATGTCGAGATGTATATATTGGCTGCATAGACCGCTGCCGTCTACAACACTGCCTACGTTTAAAACAATAACATTATTTTGACCTCCTCCACCTTGTTTGTTGTCATATCAAACGTTTGACTATGCCCTCTAGTGCCATCCATTGGCTGTATCTCTGCCAACATGAAGAACACATGGAAGTATGAGGGCAGTGATGTTTCTAACGTTTGAAAGGATGTATCTATTTTTGTATATAAAGGGAGTATAAAAGAGCCTTAACACATATGTTTTGTGCCTGCTTGAGAGGAAATAATTCTCTATACTCTCAATATAAATATACCCATATAACCATTTCTGCTAAAGAGCTAATTGGCTAAAAGAAAATTTTACTCCATTTAACAAGTTTGTTTCTCACACTCTCTTGACTTAAGTTATTTGTTTACTTTCCTCACTTCTGTTTCTCTTCTTATGTGCTGGGCTGAACTGCCAATCAAATTTCCCTCACCAACAGGTTCCACCATTTCCAATGCTGATTCAACATGTTCAACACCGTACAGGTGTAAGATCAGCCAGCTTGCCATGTGGTGTAAGGACAACAATATCTTCCTGAATGTGAATAAGACCAAGGAGATTGTTATTGACTTCAGGAGAGGACACACTCAACTACCCCCACTGACCATCAACGGTGCTGCTGTGGAGAGGGTGAGGAGCACCAAAATCCTGGGGGTGCACATCTGTAAGGACCTCTCCTGGATGACCAGCACCACAGCCCTGGCAAAGAAGGCTCAGCAGTGCCTAAACGTCCTCAAAAAAAACTGAAGGCAAGAGCCTCCCCTTCCAACATGTGCTCCTTTTAGTGTGGCACCACTGAGAGCATCCCGATCAGCTGCATCACCTTGTGGTTCAGGCGCTGCACTGACTACAACCACAGGACCCTACAGTGCATAGTGGACAAAGCTGAAAAGATCATTGGTGGCTCACTCCCTTCCCTCCTGGACATTTACAACACCCACCTCACACACAAAGCTCTTAGCATTGTGGGTGACCCCAGCCACCCCTCACACAACCTCTTCTGCCTCCTGCCATCAGGCAGAAGGTCCCAGAGCTTTTGTACCTGCTCCACCAGACTCACGAACAGCTTCATCCACCACCATCTGTCAGGAAATTGAACTGAGAATGTCCTCTATCCATTTCCATTCTGATAAACTGACACTGTGGGAGCAGAAGGTGAAAGAAGGGCTTTAAAAAGAATAGCTTTGTATTCAGAAACACAGCTAGCTTTACCAAGATCAACCCTTTGAAGAGTAAAACCACAGGAGAGAATGATATCCAGTGTGTGTCCCTTTGAGTGAGTGGGACCCTCACCTGACTGAGCATGACAAGATTTCACAGTAACATCCATAGTAAGAGAGGGACCAGAGGGGCAGCATACATCTATGATAATTTAACTTAACATCAGAGTCTATTAAAGCGAGATATTATAAAAGCTAAAAGATCAAAGAATTCCCGAACGGAAACAAAGTTTAAGGAGTCTTTAGATTAAACCACAAGGTCAAGGGGTCTCACCATTAATCATAAAAACCAAGTGATTCAGATGATTAGCACCTTGAATCACGGTCAGTCCACCTCCACAACCTAAAACTCTATGCTAGTGAGAATAATTAAAACCACAAGGATATATTTCATTTTATGCAACAGTCAGATGGACTTACCAAGTCCCAGTATGCCTGAAAAATCTTATTTCACAAAATGAAACCACACTAGAAAAATTATTCATTTGCCAAAGATCGGACATTTAAAGGAAAACTTTGGTATTTTTCAACATCTGACTAATGGAAACAACCATTTTTAAAATTGGACCTGTTTTAAAAGGGAGTACTGCAGCCACAGTGGTGAAACAGGCTGCAGTGTAATCCCCACAGGAAATGGTTTACCGTTAATTTATGCCCACTAAAAGTGTTTGTTTTCGCCACTGACAGACTCAGATTGTTATTAGAAGTGTCTGACAACATTACGGAAAGGACCCTATAGAGAAATTACAAATTTTTTCCTTATCTTTCATTGGTCTGTTAGTGTGACGACCACTCAAGGAGAGGTCTTGCAGACTTTTCCACATTGTCAAAATCATCTTAATATTCAGTCAATATGCTGAAAATCTTTTAAGCCTGGTATGCACTGTATGATTTTGAACTGTCCCAGACAAAAGATGACCAACATGAAAGAAACATGGAGATATCTTTGGTTGTGGCTCTAACATGGTGGTCCTTTGTTGCAGAGTAAAAGAAGTTCAAGGATGGCCACTGTCATGGTCTTGCCATCAAAAACAGTCTGGGATAGAATTCTGACAGTGTCAGAAATTTGGGATGACCATCTCACTGTGTGACTGCCATTACAACCTACGTCTACTAACCAACCAATAGAAATGCAGCATGGAATGACATACTGGCACTAAGCCAAAACAGCAGCTTGCCATGGAGGCAAAACACATTAAAAGAAATGTGTGTGATTCCAGCAAAGAGGAAAACCGTGTGGAGTTGTGGCAGCAGAAGTCTTGCCTGTATGATGTGTCCTCCAGCTCTTACCAAAGAAGGACAAAGCATGGAAGGAAATAGCAGCAGACTTGCAGCTGCCAGGTGAGCAACCTAGCAGCTAGCAAACGCACACACACACAAAGACACTCTGCAGTATAAAGTGCCCATGAAACTTAGCGTTATTTAATAATGTGACCTCTCCTTGGGCAAGATTTGGTTACACACACTTACAAATAGCCCAGTGAAATGTCAAGAAGTCTTGCTCTGAAATCCTGGGAGAGGTGACTTGTTGCAGGAAAAACAATGTTGGAAATGCTAGTTGGAGAGAGGAGTGCCGGAAAGAGTTTGTTGTGTTGGAGTACAGAAATCATAGCTTGGTGTTATCTAAAAGATTCTGAATGTCATGACTAAATATTTAGTTGATTTCCACAGTGTGGAAAAGTCTTGTGTGTTGTTAGACACTTTTGATAACAATCTGAGCCTCTCAGTGGCAAAAACAAACACTTTAAGAAGACATAAATTGATGTTGCACAATTGCCTGTAGGGATTGTATTGCTGCTGCTGCTGCTGCAGTCTTACTCACTACTGGACCAATTTCAAAAATGGTTATCTCTAATCACTCTAGTCACTCAGACACAAAAACATGGAAAAATGGGGTCTGGGCTATAAAATATAGATGTTTCCCTGTAAAATCCTGAACACTACTGTGTTGAAAGATGGACATGGAGCAGGATTAGCTAATGGGAACATGAAGTGAGGCAGCTAGGTCATTAGCATTCATTGTGTGGCTGCATTTCCAGCAGGGGACTCTGTTTCTAGTAGCAATGGGAGTAATCCTACATATACAATGAATTCATCAGTAAGGATATTTTCTTGTGGCAAGCAATTTGGTCCCTAACCTTCCTGGGTGCAAACTACAGAAGGCATAGCAGCTCCATAGCACACAGGTGGCTAAAAATCTTTCAACCACACTGGCTGAGATACAGTATGGTATGGGAGAAAACAACATTGCATTTGAGCATCGCAAGAGACTGAGCAATTGAGCTGAACTGTTCCTTCACTAACTCATTTCCTAGTCCAGCTGAAACATCGTTGATGCAATCACGGATGACAACTACTCACAGAGGGATATTTTTTTCTATTAAAGTGGATAGTTTCCCATCTATATGTGGTGAGCCACTAGCACAAAGATTCAATCAGCGTCATATGGCATGACAAACCCATCAACACAACAGTTATCTGAACTCTGTTACAGTGCAACGCTGTAGTGAATAAATGAGACCAAATGTAGAAATAATCTACTTTATAAGTAATAAGATGTAGCCTTTCCATGACCCATACCCTAACCATAACCACCTCTCTTTAAAGGGCCAGTGTGTAAAATGGGTTGAAAACAGTGACATCAGTGGTCATCAGTGGTGGGACAAAAAGCCTTGCGCACAAGTTTTTCAGGAGTAGGTCTATCTAGCAACGAGGTGAATGTTTATTTAGAAATCTAAACCATGTTACGATATTGTAATGAATCACTCACGAGTAGGAGACCAGAGGAGCGTTCGGGAAAAAGGCCAGTTTATTTGAGCACTCCAGAAACTCCGGTAACACTCCAGGGGGTAAAAAACTCCGTCCCAAACTCTGACTCTTCTAGCGTAACACACACACTTCATACACTCTGACTCTTCTAGCGTAACACACACACTTCATACACACATACTCGTTTACAATACCAAGCGGGGACACCCTCCCCTCTCTGCTCCACCAATCTCCAGCCCGCACACTGACTGACAGCGTAGCCGGTAAACAGAGCTCAGCTGTTTATTTAGCCTAGCAATATCTCCGGACTATAGTAGCTGGAATGGACGACTTTGAAGTCGTCTTCTTTTCCTCGCAGATGACGGTTCGGGTTCATTCTCTCCTGTTGCGTGGTAAGTGTGGTCCATTCCCAAACTTTATAACTAAAAAAACTTTTCACTACTCTCTGTCGACGAACTACTAACACTCTCTGCTGTTTCCTCCTCCTTCTTCCTTCCTTCCGCTGTCTTCGTTGGTTCATTTATACACTCTCTGGCTGGCTGGATTGTCCGCTCGGTCTGCCGTACATACATGGCGGCGCAAGATGGCGACCTCTCTAAAGCAAGGCCCTTGCTATATATATATAAAAGCATAATTATAAGGCTACGAAAACCAAACAAATTTTATTTTATAGCGATTATACACTTGTATAAACATGTTAATGGGTAGAATATTCAGATTCAGATTGACAATAAACCATGCCAAATATTACACACTGGCCCTTTAAACATAATACTTGCTAATTACTTAGCTAGCTGATCATGGACTGACATGTAGTTAAGGGAGGCAAGTCATACAGCAGGAGGGCACTCATATAGCTGCTCCAGCTGCAGTTCTACCTACTCACATTTGGTGGCTAAAAAGCCCCTGGCAATGTAGCGATGAATCGCTAAAAGACAATGATAATGTTGTTTGTTGATCTCAAACACTGGTCTGCAGCTTGGCAGGGCACTCCCCTAAAGGCCCTGACACACCAAGCCGATGGTCGGCCGTCGACCAAAGTCGGGCCGTCAGTGAGCATCTGTTTTTCCTAGTTTTTGCGGTGTGTCCCGCACCATTGGCCCTTCAGCGTCGGCGGCTTTTCGGCTGATTGAGCATGTTGAATCGGCGGCGGAGCTTGTCAGTGAGAGAGATTACTCTGATTGGCTGTTCAGGTTTTATTTCCTCGCCCCTGTAGCAAGTGAATCTGCCTGTAGTGAAACCAGGGCTAACCAGGGCTAACCGGTGCTTCCTCCTCAGGATCCACTTCACTCAGCTGCCCCACAGATCTGCTGCTTCTTCCCACTTTAACCTGAAAAACAAACCAGAGCTAGCTGTGAGGCTTGCGGAGCGTTAGCCGCAGCGTGACCGGAGGGAAGCACAGCCAGTTAGCCTCCGCTAGCTTCCCAGCTAGCCCTGGCTCTCCGCTGGAATCCAACCGGAGCACCGAGCCCTGGTTTGTTATTCAGGTTAAAGTGGGGAGAAGCAGTGGGTTTCTCGGGCAGCTGAGTGAAGTGGAGCCTGCGGAGGAAACACCGTCTGGATGTAATAGTCCGTGGAGATGCTGCGGTGCTGGGCTGCACAGATAGGAAACCCCTCGGCTGACAGGTTGTACCACTCTCTCACTTCGCTCTCTCTCACGCAGGCGCAGAACGTACGTGCTACTTGGCCGTCGGATGTAGTCCGCGTAGTGTGTTCAAATGCAAGTGACACAGGGTGACGTGAGGTGATGTAGACGACGCAACAGTTGGCTTTTGTCGCCGCTAGTTCTTTGATGTCGGTTTGGTGTCTCCGCACCTTAAGAGTCTTAAAAGCCACCATCCCATCCACCTCCTGATGACATCATATACTATGTCCCTCTAAAAATCTTGATATGGTAGGCTACACATGAAGCCTGCAAATATGACATATCTTTGTTTGCAGAAAACTACAATACCAACATCTTCTTCTATTGACTGGGCTGAAAAAAGCAAGATGCACTCTCCTTCTGTTTGTCACTCGTTTGCTGGGGAGTGGGTGTTAAGCCAAGGAATCACAGGCAACCACATCTTCAGCGAAGAGGAACTTTTTCAGCACATCCAGCTCAGACTGTACAGCGGCCACCTGCCCAGCAAGCACTCTGCAGTCCTTGTATGGAGGTGGCTATTTGGCAAACACATCCTTACTGACAGCAGGGGAACAGGATACCTTTTGCCACCCTGGATCAGGTAGTACAGATGACTTCATAATAGACAGTCTGTAATATTACACCCCATCACTCAAATGCAGATGGTACAATGGAGGAATAAGGTAAGTTATGATGTGATCACAGTCAATGAGTGCAGTTCAAATTCAAAATATATTAGACTAAGGTTAAAAACAGTTAAATCTGGTTAAACTTTAAGATAAAATTAAAGGCTGAGAGGGAAACATCAGTCCGTTTTGGGGTGTTGAAAGTCATATAATACTGCTAATGGTAATGTGTTGTTCTGGTCTGCATTCTGAGACAGAATTGTTTTGTTTAAAATGACGTGTTTTCAGCTTAACACATTGTTCCTTTGAGGCTGTGTTATCACTCATTGTATGTTTAGGGGGTTGTCAGTGAGGTTCCTATATGTATACACTTGACCGATAAATGATATAACTACATCACTCACTTTGCTCTGCTTGTAAATTCTGGTAAAAGGTCATCTGGATCCAGTCATGCCAAGTCACGTGACAGATGTGTTCTAGCCTGTATTGTCATTCACTTAAATATATTAAATTTTACATTTTAAAGGTGATATTTTTTTTGGAGGTGTGCTGCTTATGGCTCTTCTCCAATAGCCATTACAAAAGGTACTTGCTACTTGGTGTGTACACCCAGACACACACACACACACACACACACACACACACACACACACACACACAGCAGGTGCTTAATTGTCTACAAATAAGCAATTTCTAAATCTTCTGTTTCACAGATTAATATGTTAACCGTCTCAGATTTGTCCCACAGCTGATGATGGGAAATGACACCCGGGGGCCCTATTAAGATTTTTTTTCTCTCTCTCTGGTGGAAACCTGATGAAGTTGTTGCCTGGAAACAGGCTCATTAAAAACATGCAGCTTTTTCAGACCTAGAGTTTGAATGGCAGATGTGTGTTTAGCCTATCTGTGCCTATACTGTGTGATAAAAGGATCAGAGAGCTGCTGCACTTCAAACAGCCGACTGTAAGCAAGCTCCACCATACACAGCTTATTTACATATTAAAGCCCTGCTTGCTATTTCAAAATACATTGTAGTTTTCTTAAGCTTTTATCTACTGCAATGTAGGGTGCAAATATTACCCCCTGTCTGATGATAAAACATCACAACCTGAAACATGAGGCCTTTTTTCAGTACAAGTGCTCCAAGTTTAAACTGGAGTTCTGAGGTGTTTCAACTTGGCAGTAATGCTTAATTTATAGCTAGGAGTGACATCAGCAGCACAGATGGGCTCTGGTGATTACAGATAAACATAACTGAATACCTGCTGTGTGACAAAACGGTTTCAACTCAGACATCCATTGCTTTTAATAGTATCAATACTCACTTTTATTTCTAGAGAGGCAAAAGTCCACAGAGGCACTTCTGTTGTTCAGCATTTAAACCAATCACAGACATCTTGAGCAGTGCTAAGCTCAGGATGTAGCAACATTTGCATGTGGGAATGCGAGCACTGTCAACACTTAATCACCTCATTCCGTTAACATTTGTGTGAAATTTTGTCATAATTAGTGTATGAATTGCTGAGATATGGCCAATATCATGTATTGTGAGGTCACTATGACCTTTGACCACCAAATCTAATCAGTTCATTTCTGAGTCCAGGTGGACGTTTATGCCAAATTTGAGAAAATTTGTTTAAGACATTCTAAAGATATCACATTTAGGAGAATGAGACAGATGCAAGGTCACTGTGACTTGTCCTTTGACCACCAAAATCTAATCACTTCATTGTAGAGTCCAAGTAGAAATTTGTGCCAAATTAAAAAGCAAATTGCCTCGAGGAGTTCTTGAGACAGATGGACATATGGGCACACGGACGTACATACAGACGTACATATGGACAGACCAAAAACCCGAAAACATAACACCTGGAGGCAAAAAAGAAAAAAGAAAATTGATAATCAGTGCCCTAGAGGAGAGGCTTTACTATACTTTAGCTCTAGAGGACCTCACTGGACCCAATTCACACTCAGATAACACCACATTCGATTTGCTGGCTGTGTATGGCTCTTTCAGAAAATCATTATGACGAGAAGCTTGTGTGAAGTGGAACAGATAGGTACATTGGTGAAGTCAGTGTCACTGGCAAATACCACTGCCAGAGTTAAACATGGCAAATCAACTATGACTGATAATGTCAGAAAACTAATCAACACAGGGCATGATATTTCTGCAAGACGGAGTCTGGGCTTTTGCAAGGTGCCTTCACAAGCTGTTTGTAGATCTTTGTGACAATTCACCAAAAGAACAAAACTTGCCATTTTCAGTGTGTAGGTTGTTAGCTTGGAGGTTGAGGGGGATTTCAACCTAAAACTTGTCGGCCTACTGCAGGCTTATAGCTACAGTCTACATCAGATGAGTTCAGTCTTCATGAGGGAATTATATCTTGTGTGTAAAACTCTACCATGACATCAGAGTCACGGTAAATTAACGAGCACCCAACTAGCAGGTATACCAAAATTGATTCCCTTATTTAGGCCTATTTAGGCCCAACTAAATCAAAACTATAACTACATTACATTTAGGGTTGGAAATTAACACCAGCCACCTGCCAAATGCTAGTAAAATATGTAGGTGACTGCTAGATTTGCTTCACTCACCAGCCGCTTTTTACTAAATTTCACATATTACACAGATATGTTACAGACTGAAGGTTCTTTCCTCACAAACAATCTTTGGCAAAGTACAGACTAGGGCTGCAACTAACGATTATTTTCACTGTCGACTAATCTGTCGATTATTTCTTCTATTAGTCGACTAATCATTTCATCGAAAAATGTGTTAAAATGTTGAAAAATGTCTGTCTGTCTCTCCCAAACCCCAAAATTATGTCATCTAATGTCTTGTTTCGTACTTACGCCAAAGGGTTTTGGTTCACCATCATAAGAGAGTGTGTAAAGCTGCCAATATTTGAATAAGAAGCTGCAATAAGAGTATTTTGGGGTACCTTTATAGAACTTTTCTATGAAAACTGTCTCAAACCAATTACTCGACTCTAAAATAGTCACCGATTATTTTAATAGACGATTAGTCAACGATTAGTCGAGTAATTGTTGTAGCCCTAGTACAGACCCTGCCAGCAGAGACAACAGACACATTAAATGTTGGCCTGACATCAAGTTACTCACTGAATAAACATAATTTGGCCAAAGCTGACATGACCTGATGCCGGCAGCATCTGTCATTTTCAGAGTTGGGTACCAACTCAGTTACTTCCGTTACTTTTAGAACGCTGGTCCTTCAGCTCCGAAACTGCAATGGCTGTTGTTTGGTTCTAATAATGGAGATAACGTTAAACCTATCAGTCTGAAAGAAGCCACGGAGCTTGTGGCTCGCTATGTGGTCAGAGAAATGCTGCCGTTGTCTACGGTGGAGTCTAAATAGGTGGAGTAGGACTTGCTGACAGACATATTTCAGACTCAGGACTTGCATTATGCCTGGTACACGCTACACGCTGGTACTCACCAATTATCCCCGGTCGTCTTTCACGGCGTGTGTGATGTCATCGGGTTATTCTTGTCCTATTTTTATTACTTTCACTATTATTTGAGTCACTGCCAGAACTGTTTCTGTTCATGTGCCAGCCGACATGTTGTTGTAGTCACCTAAAAGCGTCAGCAGATGGCAGGAGCTACATTTGAATCGCCATACGTAAACTATCAAGCTACTGTATCTTCCACAGTAAGTTCTGAGAAATGTTTCAGTATAAAAGCCTATTTAGAAAATGGAGGGATTATCTTTGCTTAGCGCCCTGTGATCCATTGCCCGATAGGAAATGTAGAATACTCAAAAGTACTTTAAAAGTGCTTGAATTACTTTTCTCAGGGAGTAACATTGGAAGTACTTTTAAAGTAATTGAGTTACTTTACTCAGGGAGTAACGCAGTAAAGTAACTGGTTACTTTTTTAAAAAATAACGCAGTAACGTACTTTGATTACTTTTAAAGTAACCCTTACCTAACACTGGTCATTTTACCTGACAAAAGTGACGATCAGCACTGGCGAAAAATGAGCAGTTGCTTCCAGAACATATTGCAAACTAATCTCTGCTAATGAGGAAGGGAGGGGAGAGATAATGGATTCATTCAGAGCACATGGCAAATCTGTGTATTCTGCCAACTCACTGGTGTGCTCAAATCATCCCTAACATTCACTAGTTTTCCAGTGGATATGCAGCGAAATGCTTTACATTAGAGCCTTGCAGTACTAACACTACTGGTCTGAGATGCAAAAAACCAGTAGCATTCAGTGAAGAAAAGACCAGAACTTGATCTGAGAAAAGAGGCTATCAAGCTCTATGGAAACAAATTAACAGTTGCTGACTTCACATTGCTAGCTTCATACTGTTATTATGATTCCCATCCACGGTTAGGAATAAGCACCAGCCACCAGCCACCAGCCAAATGCCGTTTGCCTAACTTACCAGCCAAATAATTAATATTAATCTGTTGAGTGGCTGGTAGATTTTGGAATCCACTAGCCACAGTGGCAGGTGGCCAAAAACAGTCAATTTCCAACCCTATTCCTATCCAACATATGGATGTTTGGTTCTGCCCAATCCTGTTGATTTTTTCCTGTCCCATCCCAGTCTTGTGAACAAATAGTGAAATTTACCCCCATCATCCTCCGGGAATCCCACAGGGATCTTCTGACCCACTGGATTCCCCCAAAAAATGCCAGCATCTAATCGACTACACTGCCCACAATGACCTAATCCAACAAGAGATGTTGAAAAACATTAAAGGGATGGTTACCATGGTAAAAACAGGAAGACAGGTCTCTGACAGTAACAAATTTCTATCAGCTCACTATATTGTCATATTGGCGAACCATGGCCAAGGCAAAACCAAAAAGAAAACTTTAATAATGGAGTTATGGTCCTCAATTAGTAGTTTACTGTAGTATAGCGTAAAAACCAATCCATTACACAACATTTTAATGAAAAGTCTACACATGCCCTGGATTGTCAAAATTACATAAAAACTTTATGTTCACTTGACAGAAAAACTCATCCATTGTAGGCCTGACATAATTTTTTGTTGTCATGTTTTTATGTTATGTTGAGTTTTGCAGTAATATGACTAAAACTTATAAAGCCAGTTTTAACGTATTAGTTTAAGGGCAATCAACAACACAATCATCATGCACTTAACATATCGTGTCATGTTGCCAAAGAAAACTTTGTGTAGATGTGTTCTAAATCACTCATGATACCCACTACACACTAGCTGGGTTTCCATCCAAATGTATCGCAAATTTTAAGCGAATTTTGTGAAAATGCGCAAAAGAAAATGCGAATTTATGCACGTTTCCATTCATTATTGTTTTGCGAGTATTGGGAGTCAACAGGTCGAGCAGAAGGTGGCGCTTCTCATGAAAAATAAAATGCAAAAGAACACCTGTAGAAGAAGAGGGCGCCATGAGATGACGTCATTGAGAGCGTCTCATGTCCACAACTGATGTAAACAATTACCGGCACATCCATGACTATGATGAGTTGGAGAGATTCCTTGGGAACGTCTTGGCTATTGCGAGAGCTAGAGATTCCTTGGGAACGTCTTGGCTATTGCGAGAGCTCTCATCACACTCATATCAGCGTTGTCAGTGTAGCCCACATAATGCCGTGATGTCTGTGTTGGTACACCAGGCAGCGCACATGATGCAGCGGTATTCAACACGTCCAGTCTATTCAGGTAAGTTGTGAAATAGCCTACACTCACCTGACACTGGAGTGATTACCTCTCTCTCAGTTCACACAGGTGTGTGTGTGAAGTAGAAGTAGGATCCCATAGCCTACGTCATTGTTTATTCGCTAAATCTGTTTCCATTGCCAAAAGTCGCATTTTCCTAATATCGATACGCTGACTTTTCCACCCCCTCCAAGCGTAAAATCCCTTTTTCGAATTTCTGGCGTTTCCATTCAAGTTTTTTTTTCGCAATTGTTGAAAATGCGAATAAAAATAGGTGGATGGAAACCCACCTAGTGATTAATGTTTATGTATTTTATAATGGTTATAATGAGTTACAGTTAATGTTGTGGTAAAAGACATTTTGCGTCATGAGTTGAGTCGTATACACAGTTAGTGACCTACTACCTGTTAGGGTGACCAGACGTCCCGAAAAATTCGGGACAGTCCCGAAATCCAAGCAGTTGTCCCGAATCCTGAATCCTGCCCTAACTGTCCCGAAAATGACACTAGAGCAGAGTCTGGAGTAGTTATTGCCTGATAAAACATTAAAACCTGATCACGGTGGTGATGGTTATGGTGAGTCGTCCTGCAGCTCCCACCGGCTGCACATTGACTGCAGCAGTTTCTACATGAATTATGGGTGTTGTAGTTTTTAAATTGTGTACAGCAGTGGCGATGAAGTAGATGAAGAGAGCACAAGTTGCAGCCGCAAGGACAGGGAAAGTGCAGGCAGCCACGAGAAGGAGTGATTTGCATGTTGCAGTGCAGCCTCTTGTTCTAACTGTTCAAAACTGTTCTACAAACTTGTTCTACAAACTGATACGCCTGTAATGAATGTACCACGCGTATTTTATTTTGTAAACTTTTATTTGTTATTGAGTTTAAAGGACAAGTGCACTTACATTGGTCACTTCCATAAAATAAAACAAGAAATTGGAAAAGAGGAAAAGATTGAAAAAACTGATCACAGCTGTATTGTCTCTGTGTTTTTACATCTATTGTTGCTTTAATTTGCAGCTATGCTTTTAATGAAGCTGACATGTCATGACATTAAAGTGACCTTGGCTCCAGATTAATTTTTTGGTGTTTTGTGTCTCAGGCTTGTTTATGGTGTAGCTGAGAGGAATCTGTTTCAGACAGTGAACATGGGGTTTGTGTTACGAGTAGGTAGGGGACTGTTGTGCTTTTGGGAGCTAATCATCGCAGTGGTTTAATATGATAATCCATTAAACCATTTTAATCCCTGCCCTCAGCCAAAACATCTCAAGACAAAAAATGCCACAAAAAAGATTGAGCTCAACAGCCTGAAACACAATACAGCCAAAACACTGACAACTTTTAACTTAAAAGAGGTCATCACTGTGGAGACATAAAGAAGCTACACAAAAACAACATGAGAGGAACTCCTCTCATGGCTGAGGGATGCACACAAATAAAAATCCCAAATATTACTGAGCACGGCAGCTAATTCCTGGTGGTCATTAGTCCACAGCCTGCAGTAACGTTTAGTCAGTGACTTGCTGGTTTTGTCTTTTTAACATGTTTAAAATGTTTGCAATGATGATTACATTAAAATAAATTTGGCTGGGTATTAAACCACAGAGGTAACAACCAAAGTGAGTCTGAGTATAGCAAACCATCGAAAACTATCGAGTTCTGGAAGCTGGTATTGAATGCTTGGACTCCATCCTCTTCTTTACCTATCCTTTGATCAGACTGTTCCTGATTCAAATATTATTGGAAGACTGTACTTTGTTTGAGAAATTTGGCTTATTTTGTAATTTTAAAAAAGGGTTATGTCGAAAAACTAGAATTACCGCCCGGCAGTTGTATGCCTCCATGCACCAGTCAAGTTTCTGTTACAGTTTACATCCATGTCTGTGAAAACATGGATGCTTCACACACATCTTACCCTGGGCACCACAGAAGATCTATACAATCAGCAGTTTCAAAATTAGTGTCACCAATTTAATATCTGACCAAATGTCTCCCCTTCTGTTCCTGAGATATGATGTTGAGTAATGGACAGAAAAGTGTTTTATGCAGAACATTATGATGTCACAGTGAAGCTGACCTTTAACCTTTTGGATATAAAATGTCATCACTTCATCATTTTATCCTATTAGACATTTGTGTGAAGTCATGTTAGCATATGAATTGAACACCCTTGATATAATGGAATTCAGGCCAATATGTAACCAGTGAGTGTGACACAGAGCCAACCAAAACTGAACATTACACATGTGGGATGTAATGCAGGACTGCTGTGAAGATTGCATGTGATTACGGTTCATAAACAGGTGAATGTATTTGTGAATGCCGTATTAGAATTTGAGCTGCACACAATATAAAGACACGAGAAAGAAAGAACTGATAGCTGACTGTCTTTTGTCTGCTCATTCTTGTACTGCTATTGCTTTTATATCACAAGGACATACACACGCACACACACACACGCACACACACACACACACACACAGACACACACACACAGACGCACAGGTTCAAAACCGAAGATTAAACTACACACTGTATGTACATAACCATATGCAGGAGTGGGTGTTAGGGATTAAATCCTTGATCACAGCAGTAAATGTTATGGCTGCAAATTAATCTGCAGAGTTTTTAATAGTCTATAATATCAGAAAATAGTCAGCTAGAATTACTGCCTTGCGGTTGTACACCACCAAACCAGTCAATTTGCACTTCGCATCCATGTCTGTTCAGACTCCTATGTAGCCATGACAGCAGACAATGCTTCAAACATGGATGTTGCTGCAAAAAACAAGCTATAAATACTTAAATGTGAAGGTTTTACACACATCTTCAACCCGGCAGTACAGAGGATCCCTACAATCAGCACAGTGTCAAGATCAGTGTTACCAGTTCAGTATCTGACCAAATGTCTCCACTTCAGTTCCTGAGTAATGTTGTTGAGTAATGGCCAGATAAGTTCTTCTGCAAAGCATTATGATGTCACAGTGAAGCTGGCCTTTGACCATTTAGATATACAATGTCATCACTTATTTATTTTATCCTATACGACATTTGTTGAATGTTGTCATAATTAACATGAATTCTTGAGTTAAGGCCAAAAACATGTTATTTAAGGTCACAGCGACCTTTGACCTTTAACCACCAAAACTGACTCAGTTCATCGTACAGTCCATGTGGTTGCTTGTGCCAAATCTGAAGATATTCCCTGAATGCTTTCTTGAGATTTCCCATTCACGAGAATGAGACTAAAGAGGTCACAGCAGAGTCCTGTACAGGTCCATTTTTGCAAAACCTGCATCCACCTATACCTGTAAAGCTCAGTACCAGAACCGACCTGTTACCCATCATTATGTTTAAGTCCAAGCTGCACCCACCTGCACTTGTTAATAAAAGTCCCAGGACCCCACCCACACCCACGATTAAACACACACAGGCTACAGTCACTAACATTAAACTGGGTTCTCCGTTCTTGAATTACAAATCCAGCAGAGGAAAAGTCTCTTTCACTGGCTGCGCTTGATGCCTGGATGGCGAGAGCATTCTGCGCGATGACTGCCAGGTTAGGAAACATTTTAGCATGCTCCTTCCACCACTATACAACTCCTTAGAATCCTCCTTAGGTGTCTTAGTGTAGGCTGCCACCTCACTCTCAGGCTGCAAAGTTTCATTGATGGAGTGAGTCCTCCACGTCGGTAACAAATGTGACGAAGGGGTCAAAGGTTTGACTTGTGTCACGGACTTTCAAAATAAATGGAACTGTGGCTTGATAATAGTCATTTAGATGTCAAAATATTACACATACACTGCAAATCATTTTTATTTGTTTTAGTCTGCCCGCCTGTGTGTGGTTCATTTTTACCCGTGCCCGTAAATTTATATATAGATGTACATATTTTCACCTGTTACATAGCTTTTTGCGGGTTACCCATCAGGTACCCAACCCGGATCACATTGACCTTTGACCACCAAAATCAAATCAGTTCATCAACGAGACCAAGTGTTTATTTGTGCCAAAATTGAGGAAATTCCCTCGAAGTGTTCTTGAGATATCGCTTTCACAAGAATAAGACAGACGAAAGGTCACAGCAACCTTGACCCAGATGTTCGTGCCAAATTTGTGCTTCCTACATGTCTGGCCTGGCTATCCCCTAAACTTCCTATACCATACAAAATAAAGGGGGCAAGGGTGGGACGTGGGTTATACCCTTGAAAGGCTGCTGTCAGTTACAGACATGAAACACTCTCTACTGGCAACTGCAAAATGTCAACAAAGGACCCCAATAAAAACCCTGAAACAAATAAAATTAATAACTGCCAATTTAATGGCACAGTTTAAAGTTCCCTACACATCATTAAAGGGTATCAGGACCTGCTAAACTGTATTGATCACCTTTATTTTTATGTAAGTGGTCCTGGATTAAATTGGACAAAGTCTCATGTTGTCAATTATACAGCCCAAGAAATAGTAAATGGACTGCATTTATATAGTGCTTTTCTACTTTAACAAAGTGCTTTACAGTTGGCCTCTGATTGACCTATTCACACACACTCACACTGAAGGCAACAGAGCTGCCATGCAAGGAGCCCTGTGGAGGAGGAGCTGGGGATTGAAACGCCAAGCCTGTAATTAGTGGATGACCTCCACTCTACCCCGAGCCACAGCCACCCCAGAAAATGAGAAAGAAAGTGACTTTAATCCTGGAAAGGAAAGGTTGTATTGTGTTTGAAATTCATTACAAGTTGACACCAGAGGGGTCCTCACAGGGTTCAAAGCTATGCATACATCCCATATGCACACACACACACACACACACACACACACACACACACACACACACACACACACACACTTATGTTATTGGTAGAAGGAGATAAATTGACTAGATCCCAGTATTTGATCTGTTGAGGGTTGCAGAGGTGTGAGTGACCTTAAGCCTGTGGCATCACCGGTTGCAGGATGTCCTGCAGTGTGTAGGTACTCAAATCTCTTATCAGCATAAAACTAATCAGTCAAGCAAGCCCTTAATTATACAGTTACACCTTTCAAGGAATAAATACAGCTCGAACTGATATACATTTAAAAGTATACTATGCAGGATTGTTTACTTTGTTGCTGTTTAACACACTCATAAGCGAAAATGAAAGAAAAAGCAACCCATAGATTCACTCTTATTTGCGATTTCACCTCGCTATATTTGCAGGGTTTTTGTCACTGTGTCTCTTGAATGCCTGCTGCTTGTGGTCTGGCACCTGGTGGCTACTTTTTTATAAAGCCCCAAACTCACCAGAGCACTATATGGGTACATGCCCATAAAAGAAGATCTGTTCATTCAGCACAGTTTCATGGTGGGCACCTAAGATCAGTGTCATCAATTCAATATGTCTCCTCTTTTGTTCCCAAGTTATGACATTGAGTAATAGCCAGAAAAGTCTCATTTAAAACAAACCTCACGGACTGCATTTTTTCATCTGCGTAATATTGCGAAAATTAGGCCTATCCTGACCCGAAAAGATGCAGAAAAATTGGTCCACGCTTTTGTTACCTCTAGGCTGGATTACTGTAACTCGCTATTATCAGGTAGCTCTAGTAAGTCCTTAAAAACTCTCCAGCTAATTCAGAA
>NC_065526.1:37700872-37705121 GCF_006386435.1 Epinephelus moara
TTTTCCCCGTTAAAGGGTTTTTTTTGGGGAGTTTTTCCTTATCCGCTGCGAGGGTCATAAGGACAGAGGGATGTCGTATGCTGTAAAGCCCTGTGAGGCAAATTGTGATTTGTGATATTGGGCTTTATAAATAAAATTGATTGATTGATTGATTGATTGAAAAGTGGGGTTCTTTTTTGCAGAATATTATGATGTCACAGTGAAGTTTGAACTTTGACCTTCTGGATATAAAATGTCAGCACTTTATTGTTACATCCTATTAAATATTTGTGTGAAGTTTTGTCATATTTAGTGTAAGAATTCTTAAGTAGTGGCCAAAAACATGTTTTGTGAGGTCATACTAACCTTGACCTTTGAACGCAAAATTCTAATCAGTTTATTCTTCAGTCCAAGTGGATATTTGTGTCAAATTTGAAGCAATTCCCTGAAGATAAAATACACAAGAGAATGAGATGGATGCAAGATCAAACTGACCTTGATCTTTGACCATCAAAATCTGATCAAGTCATCACTGTGTCTAAGTGAACGTTTGTGCCAAATTTAAAGAAACTCTCTTAAGGTGTTTTTGAGATATCACATTCACGAGATGCACAAGGTCACAGTGACTTTGACCTGTGACCACCAAAATTTAATCAGTTCATCGTCGAGTCCAAGGGGACGTTTGTGCCAAATGTTAAGAAATTCATGTTTACAAGAATATGACAAATGGACAGAAGATTGGACAACCCGAAAACAGTGCCTCCAACTACAGCTACTGCCAGAGCAGAGGCATAATAATAATATCCAGGCAGAAGGCAGAGAAGTCTTTGCAGAAAAATACACCACCACACATTTCTTGTGGGTCATAAGAGATGACTGAGAGGGATTACTGCTGTATAAGTCTACTTTTTTATTTTAGAAAATTCCTGCATAGTATATCTTTAAAGAACAGACATATGAAAACAGGTGAAGACATAAAAACAGATGTATTTAAATAAAGAGTTTTAAAGAATATCCTCCAATAAAAGTCAAACCAGTATCACATCTGAAGCTATGCATGCAGGATGCAGAAAAATGTTCCATCCAAGGAAACACTGATTTGTTCTTGTGACCTGCTGGTTCGAACACAAAAGGTCTGTTTCCTGGGAGATTTCACGGCTCTTCATATGGAGGTGAATAATTCTCCAGTTGCAGCACTAACCTTCTCTGCTGCTCTTCATATGGAGGTGAATAATTCTCCAGTTGCAGCACTAACCTTCTCTGCTGCTAACGCTGCTGCCAGGATACAGTGGAGGAGGAGCCAGCTGCTAATGCTATGTACCGGGACACTGCTAACGCTGCTGCCGGGATACAGCTGAGGAGACTGCTAATGCTATGTACTGGGACACTGCTAATGCTGCTTGCCGTGCTGCTGTAGCTCAGTTGTAACTGTAACTGATGCTGAGACTCTACTGACTGTGTGACTGGTAGACGGCGGGGGGTGGCGCAACAGACCAAAACACAAATTCAAAACATAAACGTGATTTGCAGACTGCAAAAAAATGTTTTAGATGCAAATATTCTGACTGTACTATTGTTGTCGGTGAGATCAGTATGTTATATGAACATTATTTCTTAGTCTATGTGACATATTAGGAGGATTTTACAACTATTTGCTTTATATTTCTTACATATAGCTCCTTTAAAGATCTGAAATCTTAAAAGATTACTGAACAAAGAAATATCCTCTGTGAACAACTGAGGACAGTCATACTAAGAAGTAGAAATACAAATCATCTCTTTCAACAAAGGGGTGAATTATGAAGCAAGTTCAAGTTCAACAGAGCATGGCTTTCTTTGCCTTAGCTAGTGCGATAAAGCCTAAAACTCCAGTCTCAGATAATGAGTATCACTATGGTGGTTATCAACTTTCTTTGTTAACCAGGTTATCTTAGGTTCTTTGCCCGTTCCCATAAAATCTGACAGAGGAACAATGGATCTGGGACAGTATAGGCTATATGGTGAACAATCTCGGAACCCATCGGCTATTAGTCTGATGACATCAAGCTTCTGGGGGCAAAGGCCAATATTTCCGAAGATTCAGTGTAGCCAGCAGATATCTGGACACTGATTTCCTCTTTCATGTGCTGCTCATTTTGGCTAATTTCTATAAACATATATCTGCATATTAATGAAGATAAATACATTTAAAAGAGGCCCATACAAAGCTAAATGGTCATCTGACAATAACTGATGTGTTCCAAGATTGCATTTTGGCAATCTTGCAGTACTGCTTCTCCACACGAACATTCTCCCTGTCACTCGAATGTGATTGGTCAATACTACTCAGACTACAAACAGAAACCAGAACACTTCTTATACCAAAAATCTCCATATTTGAATGCAGAATCTCTGCCTAGAGATTTTAAGGTAAGTTACAGATAAGAAAAATTAGGTGAAAATGGGGAGATGGGCTGGGAAACTTAGGTGAGGGGAGTGAGGTTATAGCAAGGCAGATGGGAGTGGCAGGATCTTTAATGAAAGAAGAAAAAACTGAGGGCCTCTGCTGGACAGGTAAAAAATAATAACAAAGTGGGCCTGAGAAAGTGGCAATGGCTGAAGAGAGGGACATAGAGGCAGGATAAGCAGGAATACACACAATCAGGCTGATCTCATGCACTGTTTGTAAGTTTTCCTACAAAAAGTAATGCACCAAAATTCGAACATATCCCACATAATGATGAGCCAGCTATTCAGAGATATCCCACATATTTTGGAAGGCTACGATCATGTGACAAATGCGCTGACGGAATTAAAGAAGGAAGCAGTCTTCAGCGGTCCATAAAAGCCCCATTTCCACTAAACACTTTCAATATGGTACCTTTGGAACAGAAAGTAACCCTTCACACATGGTACTTGGACCATTGCATTTCCACCGCAAACAGTACTCTTAAATGTGGGTAGGGTTGAGGTCACTTACGGCTGCAGCACTCACTGTACTTCCTCATTACTGGTGACACAGATGGAGGTCTGGTCTCGCTTATCGTCCACAGACTTTTTCAGAACAAAATAAAACAGGCTGCAGTTAGAGTCTCTCCACAGGATTTTTAAAAATAGCAGGTTTGTGCATTTAGTCATTCTAAGGCAAGCTTGGGGGTTTAGTGTTGCCGGAGCCCATAGGGACGACACTCTGCAACGCTTTTTTATCTCCAAGTGAGGATTAGAATATAAGCCGTTCACATAACCCTAAAAGAGAATGTCATATAAAAACTTAAGAGATGGTCAAAGTTGTTAAAGTGAAATTTAAGGTGTGCTGATTGATTCATGTCATCAACCCATGCATCGAGTAACATTACAAGTCAACATTTCACCTTAAAAGTTGCCGGCAGTCAGCCCAGTGAATTAAGTTATATTTTACTCCAGCTACAGTTGCTGCAAGAGGCAGCAAAACATCCTTTCATTTTATAGTTACAGTTTATTCAGAACATTGGTTACATAAGCCTCAAAACCAGCCACATCTCTGCCCTGAGCACAGTGACCGTCCTCCATTGACCAAGCAACAGACTGCAGTGTTCACAGCTCCACCTTTTAGTACCATATCTGTATGCTAGGTACAGGTAAACAGGGCTAAGGAGGCAGGTTGAGGCAGTGGATGATGGACAAAACAAAGAACTTTCCACAGGTGACTGTAGTTCGGAAATGTGTGAACTTTGAGACATTTTAAGGTACATCCTCACCATGTTTCTTTTACTAAACCTAACCACCATAACTTAACGTTGGGCTGCTAGTGTTAACGCATTAATAGCGATGTGATTAAGGTCCAAACACAATGGGCTCTAGTTTCGCAGACCGGGCGAGGCGGGGGCGCAGCGCACCTGCACTTCGCCAACTGGGTGTGGCCAGGCGGATTTTGCAAGTTTGGCACACCGTGCGCCCTGGTGCAGCTACTCCTCTTTCCCACCTCCGTCCCTCCTACCTGTACCTGCTGTCGGAAAGAGGGAGGAGAGAAGGCGTGGAGTGGGTTTTACACACATCACACCAATCAAATGAGGCGTGGAGTGGGTTTTACACACATCACACCAATCAAATGAGCCCCGCTCCTCGCCCTTAAATGCGCTGCGCGAAGGCGTAATGAGAGTTTACTCAATTCGCCATGGCAGAAGAGAGCAGCAGTGTCAGACGGCCAAACTTCTCCCAGGAGGAAACTGATGTTTTGGTCCGGGAGGTCCAAGCTCGCAGTGTCCAAATATACGGAACTGCGAGCAGACCTCCACGGGCTGATGATGCAAAG
>NC_065526.1:37705314-37710065 GCF_006386435.1 Epinephelus moara
CCTTTTGGCACGAAACTGTCACTGCGCCAAGCTGGATCTGTCGACACTTCCCCCTGCTGCGCCGCCACACCCATCTCAGCGCACCTCGGTCTGCCAAACTACCAAACTGAGCACACCTCGGGTTGCGCTGCTCGAAACTAGCTCTGCGCGGGGTTCGCCACCCTGCGCTGCGCCGGGAAACTAGAGCCCATTGACTGTTTTGTGTTAATTGCATGCTGCTATTTTGTCCCTTCAACGCACCTTACTTATAGCAGTTTGCAGTCAAGCTGCCACAGCAGTTTCCTGCTTCCTGCTACTGCAGTGATGGAAACTAACAAAACCACTGCACATTTGAATGGCTCATTTTACTTTAAAATACTCCAAGACTGCTCAGTTGACAAGTCAAAAGTAATATGCACCTTGTGTAAAACAGAATTAAAATATCAAGTACTTCTAGCTTGAGCTACCATCTACAAGCTTAGGACACAGGTGCAGCTAATCAGCCTGATGTCAACAGGTAACCACATCAACAAAGCCGACAAAGCACTATTTGGAGTGTGTGAATCGCCACTAAACTGAAGAAGAAGTTGTCACGTCACATAAAATCTGTTAATTCATGTTTATGTTATGTTGATCATATCATGCCTTAGTTTAGTTTCATGTTTTAGTCTTTCGTTGTCATGAGCACTTTTCCCTCTCGTTTCAGACCCTGACTTCCTCCCTTGTGTGATTTTCTCGCCACAGTGATTGTCTCCCTGCTCCCTGATTGGTCTCACCTGTGTTTCCCTTATCTCATGTATAAATAGTCCTTGTCTTCCTTTGTCTTGTGTCAGTTCGTCATGTTATGTTGCTCAGGAGAGTACTGTCTAGCGTCCAAGCCATCCATGCATGTTACCAGGTTTTTGTTTCAAGTCTTTGTTTTGTTTGTGAGCCTTAGCACAATTGTTTGATCCCCCAAGAGAGCGTTTTTTGTTAGTTTTATCCTCCTTGTGAGAGTTTTTATTTTGTACTTTTTCTCTTCCATTGTGAGTTTCTTTTTGTTTTGTGCTTTTTCCAAGTAAAGATTTTTGTTAAACTTCACTACAGTCTCTAGAGTGTGCATTTGAGTCCCAGTCATTGGTGTCACGTTCTTGACAGAAGTTAAATACAGTCAATGGGTGCAACTAACTGCAGACCAGTCAGCATTCTAGTCTGAGGGACGTCTTTAGGTTGGTATGTTTATGACCAATCATATGCTTTGCCATTGTGGGAAACAATAGTTTCACACATACAGGACTTCTGAAGTCAGAGAAATCAGAGAAAGCAACTAAACTGGAACTCCTGATAAGTGCAAATGCTATCATTTGACTCCAAATCAATACCCTCTAGGAAAAAATGCTTTACATTGTTAATATGGACATCAAAACTGTTTTACAATTCAAAATAACGGAATTTTAAACATGCATGATTATTTATGATTAATTATTGAAATTCTGTAATTAAAGAATTTTTATCATTTGACAGCCCTAGTTAATACATAATTTTACGTTAAGGATGTCACGTCATTTGTGGGGTGCTAATACGTTGGATATCATATGAACTGTTGTATGAGGATACCTTGACACCATTGGGGCAGACATTGTGACAGAGACAGCACAAAGTAACACTGCTATCAACACCAATTGATTTATGGTATGCCGAGGGCTGCCATGCAGCCAAAACCAAACAATGCCAGCCCGTGGTATAGGCTGTATAGGCAAATTCTAAGGGTGCTGTCATCTATAGGGGGCGCCACAAATGGAGGATGAAAAAAAAATCAAAATCTTTATCTTTTACTATGTTTTACTAATGCTATAAACTATTATTATTTTGAAATATTACATTTGGCCACAACAACATAAATACATAGCAAAGCCAACTAAATAATAAAGAGGCCTTTTTTCTGGGTTCCTGCCGCCCCCTGGCCCCCCTCCCCAGGTCGTTACACTGTACCTGCTCTCTGGGGGACATGGGTGAGTTATCAAACATCAACTTCGAATAACTTCGAAATACCCTGTATCGTTATCATGTCAAAATGACAAAAGCTCCCTGGTGCCCACCCAACTTGCTCGCCTAGGGCACCAAATGTGCTAGAACAACAGCAGATCTGAACTAAATATCTACTTAATTGAAGACTGTCAAGCAGACACAGACACAATACATGTCCACACAGGAGACATGACAGCCTAAGCACAGGAAAAATTGAGTCACTGAGATTGCCACAAACATCGAAGCACAGGACAAGTAGGACATTGGAGCCATCTCTCTTTGTTTGGACTTTAAACTTCTGTTTGAATGTGAGAAAAAGGAAATACTCAATCTGTAATCTGCTCAAATTCAACATTCACAATGTCTAAGCACAACAGGCCATGTCCTGTGCTCTACTTTTTCAACTTGAAGCCACGGTTGGCCATGTAACCATGGCAACTACAGTGTGGGAAACAATAGGAGCTGATTTTACTCTATCTAAGTTCCCTGAATGATACACCTCTTCACCAGCAACTGTGATTATCCATCTAAACAGGTGGTGATAAGGTTAAGACAAGGTGACAGCAGCAGTCTGCGTTATAAAGGTGGGTAGCATAGATTTCAGAACACTGATGTGTTAATACTGTAGACTGCAGACACCCTACAGGACTTATACAGCAGCTTACCATGACAGCACGTGGAAAAGCCGCATTCTGCCTCCTGACATAAGCAAAGTCTTCTCCACTTCCCCTTCACTAACAGATGCACAAAGATGCATCAATGTTTGTGCAGTTTCCTGTATACTTACTTATTGTGAGAAACTGTGATGTTCTGATCTGTTTCGCAGTGTTCCTGTATTCATCCAGAGAGCTTACTGTCAATCCAGCATGTCCTCTGAGAAGTGTTAGTATGCTGTGTGCTGAGAAGGAAAAATCTTTCAACTCTGTCAGCTCTCTGACTGCTCCTGAGGAGATTAACATTTTCTGTGTCCTGTTACACTGACTGTCAAAGCCTGCTGGACCAGCAACCTTAACATACACAGATGCTCTGTTATTATGGAACCAATTTCTCTTTTTCCCTCATACAAGTAAATTCTAAACAGCACTTACGCTCGCAGTGTCTACAGGTTTCAGACACTAAATTCAATGCTTTTGAGGACCCTTTCAAGATAATTTTTATACAAATTTAAGACAGACTTTGGACAATCCTTTTTTTCTCAATCAAGCATTGCAGGTAAATAAGCAGTATACATGTAGTCACATGTAGAGGTAGATTTTATGTAGGAATATGATAAGTGACTTAGGTTAATCTACATTTTGACAACAGCAAGTATAGAGTGCAAGTATAAGTACATGAGTACTGAATGCACATTTCCTTTTACTGAGCGTTGCTGGTGATTATACTGTCTTGAAGTGAATTGCCAACTGTTTTGTAACTGTTTGTTTCATGTTGTCTGTTTTAACCTGTTGTGTTTTTAGGGGAACTATTATGCTGCTGTCTTGGCCAGTACTCCCTTGCAAAAGAGATTCTGAATCTCAATGGGACTATTTCCTGGTAATTTAAAGGTTAAATAAAAAAATAAATAAATAAAGTAAAAAGACAGTATTAAGTTCAGTATTTAAAATTGTGACATCAGAAATGTGGAATTTAAAGCAGACAAGCTTGACTCATTTTGACACATAGAAATAAAAAAGGATACATTGAATTAGATTAAACATTTGTAGCATTTAAAGGGATGGTCCATTTTTTTAAGTGATGTTGTATGGGGTACTTATCAATAGACAGTACTGTATATTGCATACAGTAGATGTCAGCTGGCACACCCCCTGTTTAGAGAGACATGCTGGAGTCCCACATGGAAGCTAAACAACATAGCCTACTGCTGAGGAGGCATCAGCAACAAAATGTACTTTAGCCACCTAAAAAATGTCCCTCCTAAAATAAATCAATATCATCTTCAGTTTTACATACATATTGAAAGTATTGTCACTGCTTCACTTTAATGTCAGACAGTGATTTCCTAAGGAAAAATTAAACCCTTATATCATTCTCTTCAATGCCAGACTCCACTGAAAAAATAACAGGATTTAACATCGCTGAACACAGGAGCTGCTGGTCTATCGCTGCCTCAATCACTTATTTTGTTTGTGTTATTGTATGACTTTGACATTTTTATAGGTTTAGTTCAGATTCACTGAAATCACACTACACAAACTAACTAACTGATCATGGCAGTGGTAGACCAGTGGCTTCTGTGGTCAGTGAGCTAAAAAGTAATTGTTTTTCCCAATGGAGTCTGGAGGCTTTGACTAGAGCATTGATGGGGAACTGAAGCTGTTAACGGCTTCCCCATCAGAACAGGCTGTCAGAGGGAAAGGTAAAACGATAAAAAATAATCTCAATTTATACCATGGTCTGGGTGAATACTCGATTCTGATTGGCTGCAGGGTGTCCGTTAAAAAGTGTTGTAGGACACCTATAAAGAAGTTCCGGTCAAATAGCCTGATTGTTCTAAATTATTGCGCTGGCTCAAACGCTAATTGGTAACAGAAACTCAGAACATACGTTAACATACGTTATTTCACAGTTTATTTATCACAACGGCAAGACAGTAGACAAGACATGAGTGATTTTATAGTTTCCTTTAACCTATTTGGTGAATTTGATAATTTTGAAGACTGGGATGCAGCAGAAGAGAAAGAGAGAAGAGAATATAAGAAGAAGGAGATGCGACACAAGGAGGTGACACCAGAGGAATTGAACAATTTAGAGGATGACAAGGACGA
>NC_065526.1:37711951-37717941 GCF_006386435.1 Epinephelus moara
GATCTTGCCTCCGGAAGAAGAGCGGAAGAGCCCTGGTTTCCGGTTGTAGGCTGTTTGTAGTCCGCATGATATTGATCAATCACGTTTGAGCCGGCTGCAGTTGTTGCCAGGTTAAACGGTCCGTGCGATGAACTAACGAGGCGGAACATAATTGGCGTCACTGCAAACTCTGAATCCATCGCAAAGGTGCAGCATATTTACTTATATATAAATGGAAGTCCGAAACGTAAATTCGCCTCCTCCACCCAAATCAAACCAGAATGCCAAAAAATCGGGGTCTGCCCCCAGAGCCTGTATTCGCCGTCTGCCGGAAGTCAGATGCCGAATACAGCCGATGGGTTCCTAGAATGGTAATACACTGACTGTGGTGGTGGTGGTGGTGCCCATATAACCCTAATTCAAAAAATCTAAACTATCCCTTTAAGACTTGACAAATTCAAATTTAAGACTATCTGATGAGTTTTACTGCCTAATATTTACAAAAATTAAATTAAAAACATTTTACGACTTTTGAAGGACCTGCAGACACCCTGCTCAGGCAACATTCACACTTCATTTTCATATGTAAGTGTTTTAACATGACAACAATCACCATATACAGGAGCATATCAGCACCATTTCAGAATAATCTCCGTCCATAGTAACATGCCTGAAAAAGTGTATTTTATAACCATTTAAGTACACTCTGCCACTCTGCAGTTGGTTGATTTGTTACGGAAAATACTATGGAGATGATTAAAAGTAAGACCAGAGATTTCTTTGCTTGGACTGACAATGAGGTGGAACTGTTATTAAAATGAACACCTGAGTACAAAGTGGTCAAGGTGGTGGGAAACAGAATGTGAGTTGTTGCAAAGCAAGCAAGGCAACGTATCAGAGCGGCACAAGCTAGGTACTAGGCTAGTAAGTGACGTTTTGGTCCCCATATTTTGCTGCAGAGTGAGCGGTCTTGACTTTCATGCTGCTCTTTGGTACAGACAGCTGCAGACCTGAGGCAGCAGCACAGAGAAGGAGAGACTCTGCACTGTAAGGCTCTGAGAGAACATTATCTTCTCTCTTCTGCTTAGAAGTGGTGAATTTACAGCTCACAGGTACTTACTATGACACATTCTCTGGCTTTTGTTTGATATCTAGCATCAGCATAAATGTTGCATATTTCCAATCCATATTGTCGCATCTTATTAAATAGCTGAATCTGACTCAACTGACGTAACTGTGAGTTGGATACAGCCCAATATATACTGTGCTACTAAGGTAACTTTTAGTTATCAAAATGGAAACAATCTCCTTAAATAGCTGAGTTGAAAACCCACCTGAATTCCATGTGACATAGTTTGACATGCCAGTCACCACCCAGTGCGAATTCATTCTGATCTACACAAGTGACCTACTGCAGTGTCTTCTTCAAAATGTGCAGGAATTCCTTTAAAACTGTCTGCTAGAACTGCATGCTGCATGCGCGCGTGCACACACACACACACACACACACTGCAGTGAATGTATCCCAGAGGAAAAGCTTAAACCTCCCTCCATCTCCTGTGTGCTGCTGGCTCAGTCCTCCCTGTGGGACCTGCAGTCTATCAGCCTCTTCACTCACTTGCAGTGGAACTCATTTAAACACAAACAGCATAATACATCAACCCAACTCTCACTTAAAAATATCCTTCTCATCTCATCCCATGCATGTGTGAATGCTATTTCCTTACAGAAACACAATTCAGCGTATTTCCTGTTGATTTGGTTTCTTTAGCTGGCTTCAGTATGGTTGTAAATATTAACTCAGCATATTGTATTAAAGGATATCTTTACTGTTAGTCACTGTGACAGGCTCCTCTTCAGATGGGATATTCCTCTTTTCCCCAAGGTCAGTGGGCAACACAAGCACCAGCTGACAAATAGGGAATCCTCTCCCTCTCTTGTTTATTCTCTCTATCTCTCTCTCTCACTCTCACACACTCTCACTCTCACACACCCAAACACACACACACACACACACACACACAAACACACACAGAATGCAGTATCATCCATCAAAGTGATTCCATCTGGCTGGGCTATCCCCACGATTCACTCTGCCCCACTTTCTATGGTAGGCACTTTTCCAATGATACGTTTCAAAGCAGACTTAGCTCATTGTTAACCACACACTTTCCCATACAAACACACTTACAAACCAGGGTTTGCGTAATCTTGTAATTACAGTTTTTTTTACTGTGAACATCTGTTGAAGTCTGACATATTTAAATCTCTCTGGTCATTATGTCAACTGAAAATAATTCCCTCTGAGAATATGTAGGTCTAACACCATGTCATAACAGCAAGCTAGCATCCTGGACTCTCTCTGTCCATGCTCCATCAAATATGCTCTTCTGTTACGTCATGTAAACAAACCACGTACGTAGCTATCAGCTGTGTTCTCGAGATCAGACTGGAGACTTAACTAAATGTCTTCCTACGTTTGTATTTTTACATAGAACACACACATTTCATATTTTGATATTTACTAGAAATAACAAACAATATAGTCAATAGGAAGTTCATTGTTATTAGCGATGATCATTTACCAAAAACTTTCAGCTCCCTTACGATCTCCCTCAAGCCAGCTGCCACCTTATTTAGGTTTTTGTAGTATATCCTGGGTTTACACACACACACACACACACACAAACACACACACACACAAGAAGTAATTTTCCAGAATTATGGCCATGTAGAACACGTACCGCACATATGTTTTAAATAATCATATAACAGCCTATTTTTAAACAGCAATAAATAATTCAAATTAAATAACTTGCAAATAAGCTTAACGAAAAAGCAGTCTATTGAGCAGAGTGACTCATCACAAGTTTAGTGGCAAAGGCAAAGGAGGAAAAGGACTTAGTGTGCCAAGAATCACTGTATGTCCCCAAGCCCGCTATCCGCTGTCTGGCTCGCCGTGGTGAAGTAAAGCGTATGTTGGTCTGATCTAAGTGGCACGCCGCGGTGTGTTAAAGGTCTTCCGAGAAAATGTGATCTGTGATGCCATTGCCTAAATACACTGAGAGGGTGACCTCCAACTCACCTGGTAGAGTTTGAAACATTTGCAACGACCTGGGTTCGATTCTGAACCGGGCCTTTTTGCTGCTTGTTACCCTCGTCCTCTCCCACCTTCCCTGTCAATTTTCAGCTGTCCTATCAATAATAGCAAATATGCAATAACTGTTTTTTGTTTTTTTAAATATATAAATAAAATTACATCTAATACACTAATAAATGTCCGAGCCACAAAGCCTGTGTGAGCAGTATCTGACGGCCGTCTTGCTGAACTGCTGCAGCTTCCACATATGAGGTGTTCAAACAGAAATTCTGCAAAACAATGCGTGATGTCATCACAATGTAAAGTCTATGAGCCAAGCAGGAACTCGAGGGCAGGGCCAGCAGGTAAAACACAACTGCACATATTCAGTGGGCCACATAACCTGGACTCCAGGACTCCAACTCCACTGGAATTAGTAGGCGCCATCTTGAGGCCTGGTGCCTTTTAATTATTATAAATCTATGATGACCTCTGATGCCTGCCAGCGTGGTCACTCACACCACAAATGTGTAATTGAATTTGGAGCAGACAGTCTCTGGTGGCAGCAGCAATGCCAGAACATGATAATGCTGGGTCCTGTGTACGTTGGCCATTAGTCTCATCCATATATAAATAATGGATGCAGCTACTGTGATGTCACCCATTGGTTTGTGGACTGCTATTTTGAAGCCTCAGGTTCGGCATTTCGGCTGTCACCATCTTGGTTTTTTGGAGCCAGAATTGACCATATTTGGACAAGAGGCTGGTACTGTTGGGAAGTAAGGGGTGGATCTGACTCAGATTGAAGCAACCAGTAGTGATGCCTCACAGACGGCCTGTCAATCAAGCAACTTGAATAACTTTGGGCCTCAATAAAATGTAAACAGGTGAGTTATTAAAAAAAATCACCCCCTGTACAATTGTCATGAATGTTGACATTAGCTACACAGACCAAAACTGTTTTTCCTACCAGGCTGTAAACATGTTTTTTTCTGCTGTAAATGAGGGCAATTTAATATGGGAGTCTATGGGGATTTACAGCTTCATGTTTCCGCTTCATCAGTGGACTTTTACGTCTGCATATTATGCGCTAGGTATCCTCCTGAATCTTTCCAGGATGCTGCAATCAATGCAGAGACATCAACAAAAGCACGAATTTAGGTTTAGGCAGAAAAAGCACTTGGTTAGGTTTATTATTATTGTTATTGTTATTAATAATAATAATAACAAAAGAAGAAGAAAAGAAAAGACAGTCGGTACAAAAAAAAGGTTAACAATAAGCAATAACAAAGAGCAACAACATCAGTAATGAAATGCATATACAGATAAAAGAACTTATTCATAAAACATAATATGAAACACCAGGAAAGGCTATTCTAGAAAGATGAGTTTTTAGTTACGACTTTAAAAAAGAAACCGACATGCACTGAGGCAGACCCTAAGGAGGAGCATTCCACAGATGAGGGCTAGCTACACTAAGCCCCGTCACCCATAGTACAGAACCTGGAAGGGAGAGTCAAGAGTAAGTGGACATCAGAGGAACGGAGTAAACGAGGAAGTGTGTAGGAATGGAGAAAAAAACATCATGGTTTGGCTCTACATTCATAGAGGAAGCAAACACCGGGGTCCCAGGTGGAAGTCCAGGGTTAATTAGACCCATCCACCACCCCTACCACCCGCTCTGTAGAGACTTTTTAGCTCCTTCCAGCCACTACCATACTGCCATGACAGGTGCCGTCCATCCAACTGGCAGCGAATCATAACACTGAAAGGTTCTGACTGGCAGCATTATAGCGTGACGTCACCCGGCAGCATATCATACCACCTCCAAAGGTGGCTTTTGGCATCAGTGCCTGATGCCAAAATCACTGACAAAGCCGCGGTATTTGACAATGTCAGAATGAGAAAAGGGGTGCGTTTGGAGCCAGCCTGTGGTCATTCTAAGGTCATTCGAAGTGGTCATTCGATGAACTGCAGTTTTTAGCACTTTCACATTGGCTTCATTTCTCAGGCTCAGAGCTTGCAACTGGGTCTGAGCCTGTACAGTACAGCTGCATTACTAGGCATTCAGACCCAACTGTACAACGTTGAAAAAAACAGACAATGAGATGCGATCAAGGATGATGATATTATGAGACACGAATTTACATCCATGGAACATGGCAACATTCATCTGATCTTCTCTAACTTTGATCGGCCTTATTAAAGACAAATCTACCAGGGATATGCACTTGCAAAGTGTACTTACGCAGCGCCTTGCCTGACAGTGGTACATTGCAGTATGGAAAAGGTCATGCCAGCTTCAACTTTTATGCCATAGCCTTAGCACCTCCACTGTGCTAACAAAGACTGAAGTAACTGAGGTGGCTGTTTCAACACTGTGCTAATGTGTGTCTGAATGTGACCTTATGGAGAAAAAAGGTCAGATTCACAGTCAATGCCTGGCAGATGCACAATTTTGAAGGACTTGGATCAGGACTGAGGCATTTCTAACAATGACAATATTTTCAAGCTCCATGCTTGGTGCCTGACAGCTTATTTAATTCTTGTCAAAATGACAGCATTTGTCCTTTGGCAGTATAAATAAAGATATAAGGGGGGAATTCCCAACATCATAGACATGATGTGAAATGTATGGGTGAAGCTCCGTAGCTTTCATACTCTTCCTAAAAGACAGCAGGGGGAAATGGAGGGTGAAAGTAAGTCCCTCAGTAACAGAGGTTTCCTGTACCGACTTTGATCATTTTGTCGATAGCGCCGTAGGCTCGCTGCGAACAACACTTGACTCTGTAGCTCCTCTTAAAAAGAAGTTAAAAAAGCAAAGAAAGTTCGCTCCTTGGTATAACTCTCAAACCCGTAAGTTAAAACAAATATCGCGAAAATTTGAAAGGAATTGGCAATTAACCAAACTGGAAGAATCTCGTTTAATCTG
>NC_065526.1:37720188-37812528 GCF_006386435.1 Epinephelus moara
CCTGAGGTTTCTACCGTTTTTTTTCCCCGTTAAAGGGGTTTTTTTGGGGAGTTTTTCCTTATCCGCTGCGAGGGTCATAAGGACAGAGGGATGTCGTATGCTGTAAAGCCCTGTGAGGCAAATTGTGATTTGTGATATTGGGCTTTATAAATAAAATTGATTGATTGATTGATTGATTGAAAGGTTCAGCACAAAGGCTCATGGAGGCTCTGGGCAAAGAAGGCAGAATCTTCAGTATGGCAGGAATATAAAATGCAAGAATGCTTCTACTGGACCAAACAGCCAGAGGTCATGTATAATTCATAACAGTACACCAAAATACTCCCACTTAAGCTACACACGGATGCACAGGGGAGGTGAGGGTGGTGGCTACAGTGGAAGAAAGAGGCAAGCAGCCAAGGAGTTTCTTCAGCACAATAATACAGCTGAATTTACTGTATGATGGGATAGATTGTTAGAACAGTTCAGGGACAGTGGACACAACATTTTATCATGTCTCCTGGAAGCCACCTGGAAACAGCTTTATCTTTTTCTTATTAAATAATTAATGCTACTAAGATCATTGTTTGTCTTGTCATTTTGATTCTTTAGGTGCCACAGAAAACCTTACAGGGTTTTCCCTGCCTATCTAAGACAAAGGCGGACTGCCTGGATGATTTTGGCCGCCGCCTTGGTTAAAGCCTGTGTGTGTGCATCAGGGCGTTCAGATGTAGCATCTTTTGCGCGCACAAACCCATTACTTTAAATGTAGACGCATGTCATGTGCGCTCACAACCCAAAGCGACGCTGTAGCGACGCGCATTCAGTGCGACTCGCTTGTTGTTTCGTCTGCCGCACAGCTCCATGGACCTGCTTCTGTGTCAGATCCCGGTTCCTGTGTCTCTCCTACTGTGTCTCTCCTACTGTTTCCAAAGGAGCTCTGCCCTGTTTGAAAGGCGAAGGAAGCCCGTATGTGGAAAGACGTTGCCTCCGAGATGTAGAATGTGTATTATAGAAGAGAAATACACATTTCAGGACCTTGACTTGTATCATCAGAACAGACATGTCCTGTGATTTTCAGTCTACTTTCATATTTAATAGAGGGGGGGACAATACCTGACAGTAATATTCTCAGCTGTCAGGATGTGCCTGCTGTAAAGGGTAAATATAATCATAGAAGGCTGAAAATCACAGGACATGTCTGTTCTGATTATACAAGTCAGCAGTGTAAACCTCAAGCATGTGGGGGCTCCTTTCATATTTAATAGAGGGGGGGGCCGTATCTAAAAGTACCGCTGTCAAGATGCCAGCCCCCCCCCCCACAGGCCTTTGCCACCTTGATCTCGAAAAAACCCGGGGAAAACCCTGCCTTACAGTACCTTCACCAACTGATACACATGTTAGAAGTATAAAAGTGGCAACCTCTGTCACTAAAAATTGAAGCCAAGACTAAGTTGCCAAAAACTGCAGTTCCTCTAATGGTCACTTGAGACTGGCTCCAAGAGCTAGTCAGTCCCCATAGGCCACCATGCCCAACTTTACAGCAGAAATAAACATGTTTACAGCCTGGTATAGTTTTGGTCTCCATAGCTAATTTTCCCAATTATGACAACTGTAAGAGAGGGGAATTTTTGTATAGCTCACCCAGTTACATTCTAATTGAGGCTTAAAGTTATGCATAATTAAGGGTGTGGCTGCTTTACACAGTCTATTAGTTTGATCCACTCCTCGCCCCTCCACAGCATCACCATCATGTCCCAATATGGTCTCTTCTGGCACCATAAATCAATGGCAACAGCCAAAATGAACTCAGGCTTTAAGACAGGAGTCTACAAACCAATGGATGATGTCACAGTGGCTACCTCCATTATTTTATACAGTCTATTGGTAGGGATGTCCCGATCCAGCTTTTTCACTTTCGATCCGATACCGATATTACAGCCTTGAGTTTTGGCTGATACCGTTATACATATTCACTTATTTTGTTGTCAGTCATGTTAGAAAAAGTTTGATCAAGCAATATTACTCTAACAAGAACAACTACTTAATCGGGTTAGTTAGAATGATCCACAACAGTTGGTATGAGAAACTGACCTTATTGTTAACAGGGTTAAATAAACAAACTTTAAATTTGAACATTAACATTAAATAAAAAATATAGCTGGTTTGCTTTGGCTGCTTTGGCCCCTTAATAAATAGAAAATAAATCAACACAAAAAATCTTTAAAATGTCTAACATTGAAATTAAAATAGCAGCAAGACTCCACACACTTGTGCTTTGGCCCCCTAATAAATAAAAAATAGATTAACACCACAAGACATTGTTGACATTTAACAAACAATGCAGCCTTTCCTTTTCAGTTATTTTAGTAGTGTTTTTGTAGTCCTTCCATGGCTCCAATTTCACTAATTGTGCCCAAAACAGTGCCATCAGTTCTCTTTACTTAAACAGTAAGAGTGTAAACCAAATAAAAATATCACTCTCAAAAAATCAGAGCAGAAAACTGGATCAGAGTTCTTGGATCGGCATTTTTCCATGCAGTCCGATCCGATGCCGATGCCCGTTTTTTGCTAGTATCGGCGGGCGATACCGATCCGAATATCGGATCGGGACATCCCTATCTATTGGTATCACCCACTGGGAGTCAATAATGCAGAGATGGCATACATTTTTCCCTAGGTTTACAGTTTTTGGGGGGGCAGATGGACACCGACACAAACACTTTAAGGAATCGTGGTGTTCATGTGTTTTTTTTAATGACAGCAGTCAATATAACAACTGAACAATTATTTGAAATGTACATTGATCTAAACATCGGAACATTTCTTCTTCACCATCTTCAACACCCTGGCAGCGTTCAAAAAACGTGGGCACCCCCTAATATAATGGTAGGGGAAACACTGTTTGTACGTGGGCCTGGAAGTTAGCATCGCCCTGGTTCCCTCTACGAAAAGCCAATAGGATCTTTCCATTGGATTGGATTATATATATATATATATATATATATATATATATATATAAACTAAAAGGTTATGTAAGTCAGTTAACTATTATTACTGATAAAAGCATTGAAATCGTGTAATTCAAAAAATTATAATACAAAAATAAAACATGTTTTTTCATCAGATTTTGCAAAATAAAATATACTGATCCAAAAGGTTTTTTAATGTAGAAACTAGGGATGGGCAAACGATCAATATTCATTATTCATCAAAAAAATTAACGATCAATTATTGATTAACTGATTAACTGAAGCAGCATTTCAAAAGAGAGAAAACAAAAGAGTGCAGTGCAGACTGTCGCCACAAGAGAGCGCAGCTGCCCCAGTTTTGAGCTTCAACCCCCCCAGGCCAAAGAGGAAGAATGGTGTACATGCCAGCCAGGGGTTACAGGCTTCAGTTTTCAGCGAAACCTCCGTCTTTCAATGCCATAGTGTTTTCAGAGGCCTCAAGGGAAGCCACGAGGCTTTGGAGAGCGATGAGAGCCTCCGTCTGTTAATGATTTTTTGCCTGGCATAGATCCGGCGGGGGGTGTCGTAGGCACGGTGGCTCGCCGGGCCTAGAATTTTAGGGCTAACACTGCGACGATCGAGCAAAATAATTTGTGATCGATCAAAATCTTTAACAATCAATAATCGATAATCGAAAATTGATGCCCATCCCTAGTAGAAACATAAACAAAATATTTTCTTACACTCTTACACTTACATAAGTTAAAGTGTATTTGTATAATATTTTGGACTATATTTGCACTATGTACATTATTTAGTATTTGAGACATGCTCATTTTTATGAGTAGAGTGCAAAGGCATTGTGATTGATTCATCATCAATCACCACTGCACATTTTTGTACCACATGTAACAAAGTATAGTGACGTCATAATGAGCATACAATGTGATGACACAGAAGAGAGAAGCCTTATCTTTCTGCTGCAAAAAGAATGAATGCTCTAGCTATTATGGTTTTAATTGTAAATTGATATATACAGGATTAGGGATTAATGATACTGGATTTTTGTCGACTTATTTGGCCAATAATGGCATCGATATATCTATTTTTTTTCCCAGTGAGCCAGGCTTTGAGGCTTTGAAATTTACATCATATTATGCATAGGCTACACTTATCGTGATGGCCCACCAGCAGATGGAGACATTAAATAGAATGCTTTTCAATAAATGCAATATTCATTCATTGTGCAAAATGAGAAAAAGCACGTTGGCTGATAACGATGACGTGCCAATATTATCGTGCATTCCTATACTGTATGATGGAAACAGCAATCTCCCATGGCCATTACAGGGAAATATTGGTGTAATTACAGAGAAATACCAAATTTGCAGTGCACATAAGGATAAGGTAATGTAAGGTCAAGACATGATGGGGGGGGGGCAGCTTTCTGCTGCTAGAAGAATAAATGCTTTATCTATTATGGTTCTTATTTTAAATCTATTTTAATCATGCAAAAAAAAAAACACTTCCCACAGCCACTTGCAGTCTGTTTTTAAAGGGTTAAAAGTGCTCAAGAAAAGATAACATAACTGGGTATGGCAGAAAACAAATACAGAAATGGACTTAACTTTGTCCTTCATACAGCACACAGCCTCACCAATTAATATCACCACCAACAGTGACAACAACTTTAAAAATGAATTATCTGATTTACTGTTCATGGTATTCTCGTTATCATTCATTGAAACCTGTCATCCAGTATCTGAACTACGTCCTGCTCTGCTCTCTTAGATGAGCAAGCTACAGTATCTCCCACAATGAAGGCAACCTGGGATGCCCCTGTATAAATCACAACACTGTTGTCCATTCACAGTGTTTCACAACATGCTGCCTATTCCAAACAGTGTGACTCATTAACCACCATTTGACCCTCACCTTGTGAGACCATAGCCCTTTCAGTTGGTGGTTGTTGCACTTTTTTGTGAATGTTCATTCTCAGAAAGTAAATGTAGAAAAATGCGAAAATAAATATCCCAGACATTTTACTTTGTATTTTTATGTTACTTATTATTCAACTGTTCTCAGTACTGTTACTGGAAAACATGTATCCAATGTATCCATCCATCCCCAGTTCTCTTGAAGAGATGTAAGATATAAATGTTGTGCTTTCTGGAAAGTTTAAGAAGTAAAAAAGACAAAATAAGATAGGTTAAATGAAACTGCAATCCTGAAAAAAACTCCATCAGAAAATAACTCCATGAGTGAACATCACACTTGGAGTGGAACTAAGAGTGGAGGAGTAACAGGCCGCTCAGACAGAGCGTGTAACGTCATATTTTAAGTGTCAAGCGACTCATTGTGTTCACACGAGATGTGTTGTCTAGGCAGCACATCAAAACCAAGAGCTGTGAAAGTACCAACAGGAATTCACTCTGACACCATGAGTGACTCATCAGCTGGCTAATGTATTGAAATAGTTTGTAGAAGGTCAGAGACGAACTGTTCTCTCAAACTGCACTCGAGAAAGCAGCAAAAAGCAACCAAAGAGCTTAAACACAGAGCAGATTCATCACCACAATTCTCTCTTCTGACAATCTCATTCATGCAATTGTCTTTAAAAGCATAGCATTTAATGTTGATTGTGTAAAATATCCCTACCTGATAAATCTGTTTTCTTTGATGAAGAGGTCAGCGATCGAGTAATGTAGGTAAAACAGTATGGCTTGAGAACCATGACGTCATTTTTGCATGCTTTACGCCATGAACTACAATTCAGGTGAAGCACATGGTCAGAAAAAAAATGAGGCAGTTTTGTCAGACATAGGCAAAGAGTTAGGCTTGTGGTAATTAACATCATCAACCACCTAGTCAGGGCTGTAACTTCAAAATTCTGTAACCCTGTAGGCATTTTTGAGGAAAAGTCGGCATACTACATTTTTTGAAAGTTCAGTATGTCCCAAATAAGAATCCATCGTATGCCGGTGAAATAAGGTTCTCAGTTTTTTATAATTCCTCTGCCAAAATGTTATGTTGTAGGCGAAATTGATGAACCTGTTAAATTTCCAGGCTCACAGCAAATATGTTATTTGCTAGCTAGCATGCTAAAAGTTAGCTTAGCAGCCACAGTAGCACACCAATTTTTCAAGCAAATGAATTTTTGCTGTGCCACTTTCTGGTGTGACCCAGCAGAGTGTTTTTCACAAATAAATGAAAGAAATGTCCCAGACATAGGAAATGTTCTCTAACTGTTAGTTTTAAATCACTCAGCCCCCAAGAAAATAGTCCCACGCAGGGCTCTAGGCAGCTAGTGGAGTGGCAAACAGGTGTGATGCTGAAAGAACATTTACTCCAACTTTGTTGGTGTCTTGGACTTCCACTCATTTTCACGTAAGTAAACTTTAAACTTGATAAGATTATTCTTGTAGTTATTGTTGAAAATATTGGTCAAAGAGTTAATTTTGAAATTTTGTGGTACAGCTCAAATGCATCTAGCTAACATTAGCTTAATGGATTGATTCATGTGTTTATTAAAAAAAAAAGCAAGTCAATGAGGTCATTTAAATGTCCACAAATTTTAGCAAGTCACCCTAGCTGGCATAAATACTGGATGCATGTGTTTAGCTTGATAATTCAAATCTACAGTTAACATTAACTGATTGGATATTTGATGTGTTTGGCATCCTAAAGTAAATGTCTTTAAAAAGTAAGATGGTCTAGTATTTTTGTTGCAATGGTGGTTGTGTCACATGTTCCTTCAGATACATTTTTTTATCAAACAGATCACGCTCCATTTATGACAGTGACTTAAATTGCTATGAAACAATTTCATCGATATATCTCAAGTTCAATAAACCAAATTATTTTTAGTAGCATTATACAATCTGTAATAAAAACTAAACTGAGATTAGCTGTATTTGCAATATAAAGTATACCTACCCTTTTTGGCCAAATGCATAATCTATCCCTGTTTTGTCCTTTCAGTTAAAATCCCCTCACTTAAGACTGGATAAAGAACAAGCTGAGGGAGGGAGACAAGGAAGGAAGGAATAGTTTTAATTACATTGTACAAAATAATCTCTTCAAAATACTGTAGTGTACCCACTTTAGATCACCTGTCACAAAAAGTGTAAGCCAACATTCAATCATCAAATAGGAAAACTATAAATAAGCTGTATCATTTTAAAGCGACTACATTTCATTTGTGTTTCAGGGGAACATAAAGGCCTGATCATGGAAGCTGCTGTAAGTCTCAAGAAGACTGGTTGCTCCCCAGATTTAGGAGAATGTCTCATCTGTCAAGAGAGTACAAGTATTAGTATAAGTATAATTACTTGTGCCTGCACTACTGGGTGTAAGACAGCCCGATGTGGCTGCAAGCCTAATCCATGTACTGCATCTTGCAAGTGTAGAAACTACAGTGACACATGTAGGAACAATTAAAGTGTGAAGTTTGTTGTGTTGTTGAGCCTGTGGATGCATAGTTTTGTTAGCTTACATTAGCTTGTTACCACCCACATTTTTGGTTTTTGATGTTTGTGCATTTAATAAATGTATCAAAACTATATAAATGGCCTTTATTGTCATACTTGCTGTATAATTATTATTATCATAAATTATAAATCAATAAATTAATACACTTTTACAACTTACTATAAAACAGACATGGATTCAGAACCATATTTCCTCGTTTTGACCCAATTATTAAAATGCATGCAAATTATGCAATATGAAGAAAATATTTATTTATGACAGATTAACTTGTGGACTTTCTAACTTAGACAAAAACTATGTAAGATCATCTTTATTAGTTGGTTAAAGTAAATACATGTAACGACTTCCTGTTTTTTAACTCATTATTACATAATTTATGCAAATTATGCTAATAAGGAAAAGTGTCATAACTGCAACATGGTAATGGATGAATTCCTGGATGTCACAAACATGGTCATGTACACTTAGATCACCTTTATAAGTTAACAAGAAGCAAAATTATACCCATTTCCAGTATTTGGCATAATTAACTCGCTTATTATGCAAATTACTCATTTATGACTGAACGGTGACCCGTAGAGCTCGGCATACGGCAGAAATGGATTCAGCACGTAAAAATCATATAAAAACAACACATGAAGTACTTTTCCTCAAAAATGCCTACTATGTCATTTTCTGAAGGGTTTTTTCGATTTTCGGTCCTGACTGACCCCTGTGAGCTGTAAATTCATCACTTATCACTTGACAGCTATGTTTGTTACTGTAAGTAAGTGCGATGAAACTTCTGACAGCCAAACCAATACTTTACCAATACATGTGATCAGCATGTAGGAAGCCATATTTCAATCTGCTCTGTCCGCAGTCTCTCATTCACTGCTATTATGATTTACAATCGCAGTCGACACTAGCACATCGCGTTCGTGGTGCTAACAGCAAACTGTTAAAGACAAAGTAAAATGAAAGCTGTCTGTATGTAGGCTAACACTTTATCTTAAAATGTACCTGAGGCAGCCGACCTGCAGACAGTGAGTCTCCTAAGTAGAACAGCAATAACAGCGCCAGGTCACCATCGGTAGGGCATCCCTCCTCTTCGTTCAGCTCTCGCCAGCGTGTGAAAGCCGGGCCAATATTAATCCTTGTTTGAGCTCTTGTTTTATCACTCTCCCATTTTCTTTTCTTTGTCTCCTCGGACAGCACCTTCACCTTCTTCCTTTTCTTTGTCACTTCAGCCATGACAACCACGTCTAACTTCGCTCACCTCGGGCTACGCTACTCTAAAGAGAGGAGGGGGATATGACGAGAGGGGGATCTACGCTACTCTAAAGAGAGGAGGGGGATATGACGAGAGGGGGATATGACGTATGCCGTAAAGCAGACAAATTTTGTAGTCTTTTTTGTGTCCCTGGTTCCTACCCAAACCCCAAAACTGCATAGTGCCAGTGCAAGTGGAACAGACGCTCTCAAGCAATGACAGAGGTGTCATCCAGCCTATTGTGAGTTGATGAACCATCACAAGGATCTTGGATATATATTTTGAGGGCTCAAAAACTCCACTGTGTTGCTTTAATGTTAAATGGATGTTATCATGAATAGGCCTATTTATCTCTGGTAAAAAATATGTTGGATTCATGTCAATGTGTATTTTTAGATCTATTCATATTTTGGGTGAAAAACTAAATTAAAACATAAATTAAATGAAAATTAAATTATCAAACAATAATTTGGTGCCCCCCCTGCAGTAACTCTGAGGACCCCCTAAGGGTCAAAGACCTCCTGTTGAACCAGGTGCTACATAAAAACACACAAATGTAACACACCCGTGGTTTGCATAACACAACATTTTTTCTGACAATTGGGTTGTGTCAACAATTGATGACTGAATTGACTAATTGAAATTGTAAGAAATTATCAAAATTCAAGTAATTATTATGAAATGTTATTGCATCATTCATTCTATGGGATTGTATTTCATTACATAGACAAATCTCCCTTTTCAGTGCATTTCTCCGGGTGAATTTTGTGTGTGTTGTCTTTTTTTTTCATAATTTCATTTTCTGTGTCATTTGTCATGACAGTTGTGTTGTTACCACTCTCTCGCCTTTTAGCCATTAAGTGCCCCGTGCATCTCTTAAGCTAGCAAGTGCATCAACTACTACCAAGTGGCAGTACCTAAACATAGTAACTAACAGGCGTGTGATTGGCAAATGGTCCTAAAAGTAGAAAAAATATACATAATGTCCACATCCACCCACAACACACACACCTTGATTATATACCACCTTTATATATTACAGTGCTTTTTATTTATTTAACTGGTGAAACTAGCAAGAAGCATTGGTATTGGGGTAAATCAGGGTATTTGGAAACCCAAGGGTATGGTTTTTAATACCGTCAAAGCCAAAGATGCAAATTTTTCTATTAAACTGATACAGAAATACTGCATTGAGGCAATGTAGTGCACAGCATGCACCACCAAAGGTCAATCTCTACTGGTGGAACAGGAAGCTGAGCTGAGAAAGATGATGACTGTGGTGATGGGGATAACGTTACAGGACTGGTAAAAAAGAAAAATGTCCCTGCCCCTGTTTAGGAGTATTGCCATATTTAAGTCTATCTTATAAGACTTCTTCCAACTACAAAAGTATTTGATTAGCCACGATATATTCAACATTCGACTTTTACCAGGGAGCCAGGTGTTCGCTTCCTTATGAATGTAATGCCAAACTATGATGTTTCTTTCTTCACCTAACCATGTGCTTTTGTTGACACCCTGGCATTTTTAGCAGCATCCCGGAATGTCATCAACAAACACAGGAGGATACCTAGCACATAACGCCAAAGTCCACTGATAAAGCGGCAATATGTGACAACTTGGGATGAGTGTTGAAGTGTTGAAATTATCTAAATATTATTCCTTCGTTTAGTGTGTAGACTGCAAGAGCGGCAAATAGAATTTCTAAGTGGGTGACAGAAAAAAAAATATTTGGCATGTAGTGAAAAAATTAATTTCAGACCCCGTTGTGGAATTAGTGTTGCATCATCACCACAAACCAGTGACCACAACAGTGAGTACTAGAGTCATGGCAACTAAGGGAAGAACAGGAGAGGACTTTTTAAAATGGGAATGGGAAAATGGGAAAAGCTAGTGTGTGTGTGTGTGTGTGTGTGTGTGTGTGTCTGTGTGTGTGTGTGTGTGTGTGTGTGCATGACAGAGAAAAAGAGAAAGAGTGATGAGTGCATGCTCTCTAACAAAAACAATAACTTAAACTTACATTGTACTTAGCCCTGGATCATGACTCCCATTAACCCAACATTTACACTTCCTTTTGCTCTGGTATTTTTGCACATACAGGCTTCCACATAGGATATTGCCACCTTCAGCCCAGAGCATACTAAACCCTAACACAAAGCTGAGTTAGCCACGATTCAGACTGCAAACAGCTGCGTTGAAACAATGGAAAGGCTACGTTAGTGGGAGTGTGATGTTTAAAGTACAGTGAGACAATAAAATGTGATTCAGGAAGTCCACTTGGAGTAACAAGTTAATGCATTTAAAGGCTTGTAAGATGCAAAAACAATGATTTGTTACGCAGGCAGTATTCTACAACTTCTACAAGTTATCACAGTGGCAATTACTTTATCTTCCCTCACAATGATCATGGGGTGAATTGAGATACTTGGTGTGTAAATAAATACATTTTGGGAGTTCTTGAAAGCAGAACATTTTAACTTTGGATGGAGCTCCAGAGAATATTTCACACAGGGAATCCAAATACTTTGACTTTAAACTCTGATCCTACTGACACTCGGCACTGGTTTCTTTTCACCATGACAACAATCTCTCCCTAACCTTAATTGTTATCGTAGTAGGCTAGCCTTACCCATATTGTGAAGGATGAAGCACATGATTTTTTGTCTGTTACCCTTCAAATTGTTATGGTTTCATGAGATGAGGTGGTGAGATTACTGCTGTCACCCCAATACAATAAATGTCATTGATATTTTGGTTGTGTCTAAGACTGTACCTGACTCAGAATTACATCAGTGGAATTAGATTTGGCTGTTTAATACGAATAGTCAACATTTTGTTTGTTTGTTTTTTTTTCCATGTTTTTAAAGTTTGAACGGGGTTTGGCAAGACGTTCAATGTGACAGCAGCATTCATGTGATGTAGTAAACAAGATAACTGCACGAACGATGGATCGGAAATGTGCAACAATGTTTTTTGCAGACACCAGATATCGCACAAAAGCCAGAGACTGTATCGTATTACGTATCTGTGAGCTGTAAATTCACCACTTATAAACAGAAGAGAGAAGACAATGTTATCTTGGAGCATTTTGGTGCAGAGTTTCTCCTTCTCTGTGCTGCTGCATTGTGTCCACAGCTGTCTGTGCCAAAGAGTAGCGTCAATGTCAAGAGCGCTCACTCCACAGCAAAATCTGGGGACTAAAATGTCTTTAAAAGTACACTGCACAGCACACTGACTAGCAAAAAAAGACTGCTCGACTTGAAGCAATCTCAGTCGACTGAGAGGTCTCAATCTGATGATACAAATCTCTGACTTTCAAGGGGCTGCCCTACTGAAATCACTGAAAAAATGAAGGCTTCAACAAACTCTTTTTAAAATTATTATAAATCACAGCATCAAAAACAAAAGTTAAGTGAAATTAATGGTCATTAATTTCCCAGAGCCTATAAGTAACATTGTCAAATTGCTCAATTACTCTATTCATCAGCAATAAACGCAAATTATTCAGATTGCAGTTATATTAAACAGAAAAGGTCACATCATATAGTAATACTTCAAAATGCTGGAACCAGAGAATGGTTGTTATATTTCCTCAAGAAATGACTGAAACTTTTCATCAAATTATGAAAATTGATGGGAATCAATTTCTGTCAATCGAGTCATTGTCTCAGGAAACATCCCCCCAATATATTAATAAAAAATAAAAATGCTATGCTTCAATAGATAGCCATGCATGCTGTCTTAAATAATCATTATCAATTGTAATAATATAATCAAAAATAAACTTAACAAAATACCATTATTATTACTACTGGTTAAATTATTACAGTGAACTGCAGTTCTGTGTGTTCATTTATTGCATCATATACAGTATAGTATACTATGTATTATGAAGTATGTGCTTGCTCAGGGTAAATAATATAATAGGAAATTAGTTTTCAAAATGTAATTTTTTTCTTTGGGTGGGGGTGGCAGGTAACGAAAGGTGACTCCATGGCTATAGTCTTCGTCTCAGCAGCGCAAAAAAAAAAACCTCAACAGCAGCTTGCCTTCCAGGAGGAAATTTCCCACTTACTCTGAATAATTAAAAGACCTCACTGTGACTGGAACTCACAACTCACATTATACTGGTGTGAGTTTGTCTTGTTTGTTTTCAGCATGGAGGTATAAAGAGACCTGGATACAGCATTGAGGGCGCGACCCTTATTCATTAAAGTTGCTCAGTAGTGCAAGAAACAAAAAAGCTCTATTTCTGCAGTATAAAATTACCCAGGTGAAGGGCATTGCCTCCGCATCATTAAAGCCACAGTGTGTAGGAATTTCTCCCATCTAACGTTGAAATCATATATTGCATTCAAACAGATGGCGCACTCTAGCGCCTCACTGTTTCAAACACGTATTGCAACTACTGTAGCCGCTGTGTACCAAAAAGCTATGATAACACTGATGAAACCATGTCATCCGATACTTCATGGAGTATTCATTCAGGCTCCTACACAGACACACGCAACGTGAGTTGACAAACCCCCTCCTCACCATGCTGGCTGTGTTTACAACGTAGGACTGTTGGGGCGGATGTAAACTGAAACAAACCAATCACGTCTTGTCCTTTGACAACTGACAAGTGGCTCAACCTCACACACCTCATCCCTCTCCTCGCATCACTGCGCCGCTAACAGCTGTTAGTGGCCAGCGGCATTACTGCCGCATAACAAAGTCCCACTCTTTGAGCATAATGCAGGATCATGTATTATGCAGCATCACGTAAGACGGAATCCTCGTCGCCAAAAAAGTGCAAAAGGGAATCAAAAAGGCAGCGTGACCGGCAAATTAAAAAAACAAGGGTCAGCATTGGGGTTGCCTTTCCCAGGTGGAGAGAGCTGCGGAAGGAGAAAGGTAATACAATCACAGGCCAGCGCTAACAGCGGCTAACAGTGGCTAACAGCGGCTAACAGCTAACAGCGGCGCAGTGATGCGAGGAGAGGGATGAGGCTGTTAGCGACTGGCCGCTAACAGCGGCTAACAGCCAACAGTGGCGCTGGCCTGTGATTGCATTATTCTCCCTCAGCAGCTCTCTCTACCTGGGAAAGGCTACCCCGATGTGGGCCTTCGTTTTTTTAATTCGCCGGTCACACTGCCTTTTCTATTCCCTTTAGCGCTTTCTTGGCGACAAGGATTCCGTCTCCCATGATGCTGCATATGCATGATCCTGCATTATGCTCAAAGAGTGGGACTTTGTTTCAAATTTGCCAGGGTAGTAGCGAAGCGCCTCTTGCTCCTCTCCTTCGGCTCCTCAGTCACGCAGTGCTGGCCTGGCTCTCAACAAAAACGCCGAAGGCGGTGCTGTATGTCCCTTGCTGGCGGGTGTATTCTAAAGATGGCGAAACGTAATGGAACCCCACAGACGACTTACCCGCACAATGTACAAACAATCCGAAATTCTCCTTTTACGAGAATAAGTCAGATTATTGGTGGAGGTAATAGTACACCAGTGATGACATATTTATGAATGCAGACATCAATTTTTGCCAATAAACAACTGAAAATGTTACACAATGTCCCTTTAAGCCAATAGAGCAAGCGCACTAGAGACTTCAGCCAGCCGAGCCGGCTACTTGCAGTTTATTGCTCCACTAACTTTAATGGGGATAAAATAATTTATAGGGATGCATGATAATATCAGCACATCATTGGAATCGGCCAACATGCTTTTTCTTACTTTCTACAATGAATAAATATTACATACACTGAAAAACATTGTATTTCAAGTCTCCATCTGCTGTTGGGCCATCACAATAAAAGTATGCATGTATGTGTTAATTCCGCTACAGAGAAGACTTGCTGATCACTAAAATCAGGTGGGAAAGAAGTGGATATATCGATATTGGTATCCGTCAAATGAGTTGTTACATATCAGCATATTAGATATTTTTAAAAATTTAAATATCGTGCAACCCTAATAATTTAGGTGTGCAGCTCTTCTAGACTTTTGAAAAGTTTTCAGCCGGAATTAATTACATTCTGAGTCGTTTCACAGGGGTTGTGACGCTAAAAAAAAATGTTTCCACAAATTTACAGATGTCTCTTTCCTGATGTTAGTCTATGGGAAAAAGTCTTCTTAGGCCCAATGGCATCGTGTGACGGACCCCAGAAATTGTAGTGCCATTGTTTGGCCACTTTGAAAATTGGCTTCAAAGCCTGGCTCACTTCCTGGGCGACTGGTTTTTAAGAGTTTTGTACTTGTTTCCCGTCTAATGTAGCCCTGTGATGTAGGGGTGGGGGAAATTTCCGATTCTTAGATGCATCGCGATTCGGACGTGGACAAATCTGAATCGATTCACAAACGTCCAAATTTCGATTATTTAAATCTGTTAATTAGAGTAATACAGAAGGTTCTAAATAATGCGGGACTAAGAAGTGCTATACGCAGAGGAAAACAAACATGGCTGACTGCCACCCACCTCGCCGTGAGATCCGAACAGCTCCTTCTAATTTAAAAGCAGACGTGTGGAAACACTTCGGCTTCTACAGCGTTGATTCCACCCGACGGAGGAGTCAGGGAGATGGCAGGCTGTTGTTGCTGCGGCTACTAGTGGCGCTACCGACCAGAGAACAATCGAGGAAGCAATTAGAAAGCTGCCATCCTCATCAGAAAAGGCGAAGCGAATTACGAAGGCCATCGCGGCATTTATTGCCAAGGATTTGCGTCCTTATTCCGTCATGGAAAATCAGGGATTTCGAGCACTGCTGCATACATTGGAGCCCAGATACACCATCCCATCCCGACGCTATTTCACCGACACGGCCATCCTGACACTCTACAACCAAACCAAAACAGAAGTCATGGCCTTGCTGTTGAAGGCAGGTAGGATCGTAGTTACATGTGATGCGTGGATGTCTGTCGCCACCGAATCATTTGTTACTCTAACTGCGCATTTTATCTTGTGATTTAAGATACCTGTTGTTACCTTTGGTTCCATACAACGAAGTTGTAACTTTCCAGTTTGCAAGCATTTCCATTTATATGTTTAATAAAATATAATGGAAATGAATTCAACTGTTTCTTATTACAAATGCACTGTTTTTAAAAACTGCAAGTGTTGAATGCTTATTCAGTGAGACAAAAAGAAATGTGTGTTGTGAAAAAGTGCATCAATATACATAAATTAAAGATGCATCAATAATCGTTTTATAATCGAATCGTAGCCCCTGAATCATAATCGTTATCGAATCGTGAGGTGCCCAAAGATTCCTACCCTTACTGTGATGTCATTTCACTATTATAATTATTGTAACAAATGTCGATGTAGCTAAATGAATTTGATTTTAATAAGCACTACTCAAAAAATATTTGAACCTGTTTGTTATTAATCACCTTTTTAAAGACATTCATTAATGGATAAGAATACAATAAGTGGGAAGCATAGTGCTTAGTCCCTCCTGTAAGAAAAACTAAATGAAGGTGATGTACTGTATAGCTGATTCACCTTTCCATGCTGAGTGGGAATATAATAATAAAAAAATAATCCTTTCTGAGCTGCAACTCTGCCCACACTGTTATAATTACCAGTTAGTCTTCTTGAATTAGAAACATGCTGGGATCTGCTTGTCCTCTCATCCTGAGCCACAGGCGACAACTGACGTTAGCTCCTCTGAGCTCACTTCTCACTGAGGCGGAAGATACAGAGTGCACATCCCCGCCGAAAATGACTGCACCACACAGCACTTCAGACATCATTTGAGCCTTTTACATCTTATCTCAGGCTTCTTATTGGGCTGCAAAGCAAGCAAATATCTGCGCTGCTGCGTCTGTCCTCCATAACAAGCCTCCATCCAGCTGTGGCAGTGCCGTCTGCATGTTCTCTCAATGTGACAGAATCAAGCAGGTATTACAGCATGTGCTGGGGACCCCCTGTTATGGTGTCTGTATGACATGGAGCAAATGTCACATCACATTTCCGACCATTTACGGTGTGGCTTTTAAAGCTGCTGACGCAAACCCTTCTATTGTAGGTGAATATTCCAGACCTCCGTCAAGAAAGCTTCTTAATTTCGCCACCACTGCACCTTCGGTGTATTGCTTTGGCTTCTTTTCAACACTATTTTCTCCCACTAAAAGGTTTGATAACTAGGAGGTATTACGCTGTCAGCGTCAGTCAATCCACAAACTTTAACTTGTAGCCTATTAAAATTAACAAGACGCTTAAAAATATTGGACGAATTTCTGCAGATTCACTCGAAGATTTTTCGCCATATTTTATGTGACGTTCCACTTAAAAAAAAATTAGAAAGGCGACATGAAATTGTCAGAAATGTGTAAGGCAACAACAGCATGAATCTCCCCCACGCGCGAGAATGGCACGTTTTCGGGCTGCTGTTGAAGCTTCCATTAGCGCCAATGCAGCCGAGAGCAAAAATAACGTGAAGCATACGGCCGTTAATGACGGCTGTAACATTACAAAACACACCGTTTCAGAGGGACATTTCATCACCGGTGGTCCTTCTTACCCGGTGTGAGTCATTCCGTCAACAGGCAGCGGTCGTATTGATAAGCTGTTGAATCCTGAGTCCGTCACGCGCTCGAACCTGAATCTATCAATATGGGGTTTAAAGCCCAGCTTACCTGTAATGTAGCAGCTCCTCACACCATCTCTGAACGGAGGCACCGGCTGCTAAATCCAAAAGCACGTCCGTTTCTGAAAGCGAGGCGATCACAACGGAGAGTCACTGGTGGAATGTGTGTGTGTGTGTGTGTGTGTGTGTGTGTGTGTGCGCGCGTGTGCGCGCGCGTGCGTGTGTGCATGAGCGTGAGTGTGAATGTGGGGGCATCAAGTGGCGCAAGCCTGTGGTCCGTTAACTGCAGCAAGTTACCCACAGTATGCCAGGATGCCACCGGAAAACAGCCGGATTGCTGTAGAAAATAAAAGCAAACGTTTCATGTGGGTCATGAAAGCAAAAATAAGGTACGACACTCAGGGTTCCCACGACCGTGGATAACCTGGAAAAGTCATGGATCCTCATTCACATTTTCCAATCCTGGAGAGTCATGCAATTAGTAAAAATCATGGAAAATTTTGGAAAAATCATAGAATTTTGTTGAGTGGAATGAAATTGTTAAAGTAATCTTTTGGCGGATGACCTTCCATGTTATGTAATATAACAGCAAATTAATTTTCTGTAGCTACTGAGATAATGTAGCTCTAATATATGTCAATGTGTGACATTTTATTTACCATTATGTCCTTTTCCTAATTATTTTCACGTGTTCTCTCTTTCTTGTTTGCCAGTTAGCTGAAATTATATTTGAATAGAGTTTGAATGATATGTTTAAACAACGCTAGGCAAGTTTGGCAAGATTTTTTATTTATTTATACATTTATTTGTTGCTTTTTTTTTCATGGGTCCTTGAAAAGTCATGGAAAAGTCTTTTGCCTGTGAAAATGTGTGGGAACCCTGACAACTGAATGATTGACAAATCAAGCTGACCAACTCATTATTCTCTGTATGCTGAAACATAGAACTTATCAAATCAAATTTGTCATAGGTGTAAATTGAGGGAGGAGGATGCTGAAACCACAGTTCTTCTCAATATTTAGAACATGTGCATTTGTCCTCCCCAATAAAAACATTAAAGTAGCAGAGAACTTATTTTTTGATTAAATTACAGACATTTTTAACAAAAATTGTTTGACGCTCAAAAGTTACAATATGATGCTGGTCGGCCTGATGGTACCTGTTACAGCAGTATGATACGCCACAGGACGGCGTTGATTTGAAATGCTGGTGCTAACAACGTAGTATAAGGAGCTAGAAAGTCCCTATAGGGCGTGCAGGAGGGGTGGTGGACAGGTTGACAGACGTCCGCTATAGTTCCCGCTGTAGTTCCCATATGAATGTAGAGCCAAACCTTGATGTTTTTTCTAAACCTTACCACATGCTTTTGTTGCTGTCCTGGCATTGGTTGCAGTGTCCCGGGACATCAACAGCAGACACAGGAGCATACCTAATGGATAATATGTAGACGTGAGAGTCCACTGACAAAGCAGCGGTATGTGAAAACTTGGGATGAGAACATGTTGGGGAACCCTCAACCCCCCTTTTCATGTGCTTCCCCTCCCATGTTAAAATGAAATCTACACCCTTGCTTCACGTGTCCTCACATCATATTTTGACTGAGGTGTAGTTACACAAGATCAGTCATCTAGGCAGGGGGCCGACATGGAGACTTCAGACTTCATCAAATATGTTGGATATGTTGACACCTATTTAGTTGTTCGAAGTAGCCTATAAATACACCCAACATGAATTTCTCCAGACCGTTGTAAAATTGAAAGAGAAGTGCAGTTACACAAGATTGTTTTCAAATGATATAAGACAAATACAATATTAGCACGCATGTGCCATGCAGGTTATTTATCATTTTTACCACAGCTTTGTTCAAACCAAACAGATTAAAGTAGGGAGGCCCCATCCCTTCTCTTCACTGAATGAACCATGTTGCCTTTTAAGAATCTGTCAGGGACAGTAGCTACACACAGCAAGCAACATGTTGCAGCTTCATTGGATTTTACTCAAGTGGCAACCTATGGGGCTGAAAAATGTTGCCAGGGCAGGAGTGCCAAAGCCTGCAGTTACTTTAATGGCCAACTGAGGCTGGCTCCAAAACAGAGACAATCCCCATACATCCCCATGTTATAATGCTCAACTTTACAGGCAGTTACATATAAATTTGCAAATATAAAGAAATAAGGACTTTATTTTGAAGTAAAAGTGGAAGTAGAATTGTGTTACTGCAATGAACTTCACTCTGGCCGATTCATCCACATGGGAGAAAGAGAGAATGATGTTTCTTCAAAGTGTGGCTTGTAAGACCAGAAATGGAATCATTTTAATAAATTTCAATTCATGTATTAGTGTGCATATGTACCACAAAAGGGGGGTAAATCCCAAATTTTGTCACAAACCTGGGAAAATAATTTAAAAAATCTGTATTTTGCATGCATTCCTGTCTATCTATAGGCAATGGACAGCTTTTGCGTCAAGGGCATTAATTGGCAAGATTTATCCTCCTAGCATAATTTAACATGGCCTAAAAGTCACTTTGATCACCTTATACATATGTTGTATTTACATATTTCATAAACTACTCAAAAAAATTAAGGGAACACTTATTGGTCAGAGTATAGTCAGTTAAGCAGGCTACTGTGTGTTTGTTTCTGACCAATCTGTCAGAAACAGACTCCATGGGGGTGGCATGAGGGCCTGATATCCTCTATTGAGACCTGTACTCACAGCCCAGCACCGTGCAGCTTGATTGGCATTTGCTAGGGAACATCAGAATTGGCACGTTTGCCACTGGTGCCCCATTCTCTTCACAGATGAGAGCAGGTTCACACTGAGCACATGTGACAGGTGTGAAAGAGTCTGGAGATGCCGTGGTGAACATTATACTGCTTTTTACATCATCCAGCATGGAGGCATATCTTTGGAGGGTCACATAGACCTCTATGTCATAGCCAACAGTATCCTGACTGCTGTCAGGAACCAGGATGGAATCCTCAGAGGGATTATTCTAGCTTCCTTTCCTTGCCTGTATCCCAGTGAGGTAGGAGAGATTGGAGAGAATCTGTGTCTGAGCCATATGGCATCACTACTGGGCTGAGGTCCCTCAGGGTTCTGTCTTGGATCCCCTCCTCTTTTCTCTTTACACCAAGTTATGACTTTTCCTACCAAAGCTATGCAAAAGTATTTTAGAACGTTGCATTGAAAAGTTGCAGCAGTTTGAACTGCCTGGTCTGAGCTCGATGGTGTCACCTTCAAGTCAGCTGGTCAAATCATCTGCAGCTGGTTTTAGAATGTAAAGCACATCATCTGTCTCAACAGCCAGTCGGCTTGTAGTGAAGTCCACTGGTCAAGTCAAAATAACAGCAGAGGGCGGGTTCGCTTGCAGCGGCAGGTGTTTTGTCTTCCTATGTCCTCACAGTGTGCCAGTGTTGCTGCTGCTCTCTTTATGTGCTTATGCTTGTATGGTAGCCATGGCCACCAGTGTAATGAATATGTATAAAAATGAGTGAATGTGGCATGCAGTGTTAAAGCGCTATGAGTGGTCGGAAGACTAGAAAGGCGCTGTACAAATGCATGTCAACTTACCATCCATATAGGTGGGAGGGGATGTCAGGTGACCAGCACTTGCAAGGGAGTCTGAGGGCATCTGCTGGATGGTTTGAGAATGACAGGTCTCTGGAGTGGGTAAAGTACAAAACAACCAATCAACTAGGACGTCCTCATGACACTGTTTGTCAGTTGCTTTGAATAAAAATGTCAACTAAATGAACATAACAGGTCTTTCTGTCTTTCAGGTGTACCTGTACCAATAGACGGACATGTAGCTTCCAAACAATATAACAATCCTCCACCACTTCATCATCATAATACATGTGAAATTTCACTTTACATTTATGGCTCATTGATTCCGAATGCAGTGACTGTTGGATCATAACTGCAGAGTTGGTAAATGAAGTGGTGTATCTAGCTCGGGGAGTGCTAATGATTAAACTGTTCACACTGCAATTAACACTTCATTACAGGATTCACCTGAAGTAAAGCCACGAATGCTCTGAAACTGCCTGATGAGAGAGAGAGAGAGAGAGAGAGAGAGAGAGAGAGAGAGGAGAGAAACCGTGAGGGGGGTGGTGTGGAGGAGATGTGCTACAATAAACTGGAAGAGGGAACAGCTACATTGGTACCGTCTCAGTTCAGAAGGTGGATCCTCAAGACAGACAGATACTGAGCCTCTTCACCAAATGAGAGGATTGAGCTTCACTAACACTAAATCTATGATCAATTTCCAAGTCAACAATTTCCATGTTTCCTCATGACTGGTGGGTGGAAAGATCATCCCGTCTTATGTTATCAACTTCCTCAGCACTCATCATCTTTTTAGACAACAAAAGGCTGCTGTTCCAAAGATGTGCTCACATGTGTGTGTATTTCAGAGGATTTTAAAGGGATAGTGCACCCAAAAATGAAAATTCAGCCATTATCTACTCACCCATATGCCGATTGGAGGCTCAGTCCTCACAGCACTTGCGGAGATCCAAGGGGAGAGGGGGAAGCAACACAACTCCACTTGATGGAGGCTTACGGCGCCCCAGATTCAAACGTCCAAAAACACATAATTGAAACCACAAAATATCTCCATACTGTATTGTCCTGAAGCCCTGACATAAAAAGTTGTTTAGAAAAACGTCATTTGAACTCTGTTTTTAGCCTCATTGTAGCCTGCAGCTCTAACTGCCTCTCTGTGTGCTGCGTTCACGTGTGCGCGCTTGCACAGGAGACCAGCGAAAGCACGTGAACACACATGAATGCGGTGCCCATGTCTCACTGTCTCGTGCAAGCGGTGCACAGAGAGGCAGTTAGAGCTACAGGCTACAATGAGGCTAAAAACAGAGTTCAAATGACTGTTTTTCCAAACGACTTTTATTGACAGGGCTTCAGGACACTTGGATCATTACGGACGAGCAGTATGGAATCTGGGGCACCGTAAGCCTCCATTAGGTGGAGTTATGCTGCTACTCCCTCTCCCCTTGTATTATTGAACCAGTATCAAAACATACTGGATCAATATCAAATCAGTATTGAATGGAATTGTGACCCCAAGAAGCAAAATTAAATTTGTGAGGATCTATCTATCTATCTATCTATCTATCTATCCACATACTTGATATTCATTAATACAGGTGACTAAGAATTATCACATAATAATATTCTAAACAATTACTGGTATCGCATTACTCTACATATACTGTACTTGGCTGACTTCGCTAAATCACACCATGGTGTCTTTTAGCTTGAGACAGCATTGCACTATTAGTATAAGTACATCTCTCATTGTGTATGTGTACTCTCTTCTTGTTTTTCTTTTATGTCCTTCTTATGTATTTATTTATTCATTTTACCTTTCTCTATTTATCTGCATTTATGTCTCCCCCTTTTCCTTTTCTTTTCTTGTCTTTTCTTTTCAACACTTGGTCTCCATATTCCCCCGCCTGGAAAAGAAATGTCACATAATTCTTTCCCAACTCCACATGAAATCAGTCCATCCATCTGTTGCTGTGCCAGAAGCCTCTTCAGTTGGCAGCATGTAATACATGCATATGGATGTTCACCTGCACAAACAACCATGTGAAGTCTCATTTGTTGGTGTGCGAAAAATTACTATGTTACATCATGTTCTGAACTCTGTTCATCTAATTAGGGATCAAATGGCTTTTATTGTGATATTTGCAGCATTTGCTGCATAAGCCTTATACCATCTGTGTAAGACATGGATGTGGATTTTTTTTTTCCCTCCACTATGTGAGGAACTGAGGTGGCTGGCAAAAGGAAGTTTGCACTTATCCAGAATTGAAGGACACAATTAGAGGTCGACTAAACAGAACAAAACTCTAAAATGCTATGATAAGATAAAATTGACCTAACAAACTCAATATAAAGATGAACACACTGCAGCGGCTGATCATTATTGAAACCCCTGAAAAAAGAAGTAACGCAAAGATTAACACTAACAACTACAAATACAGCAACACAGGATAATTTGTGTCAGCAGTTTAAATTTTTTAACAATAATTCAACAAAAGGTGAGGGGCCAAATTAAAAGCCAGACCTGGGAGGGGAGCATGCTCGAAGCGAGTGTCTGGAGGCCGGCCCTGACCCGTGGCCATTCAATTTTTCTTGCCATTAGCTATCCACACCCTAGCCACCCACCCAGACAGCTCTCTCTATGGAAAGATGACCCTGATGATGGATCTGCTCATGATGGTGCTTCACAAACAAGGCTGCAACATAATGCTGGCCAAGAATAACGAGTGGATTCATTCACCTTGACTGAAGTTTGACTCACTGCTATGACTGCCAACAATCAGAAGTCCACAAATATCTAGAGGAAGGGTCTAGATTTTTTTAGAAGGCTGCCCCAAGGAACTTCCTGCTATCTTGGCATGCACTTGGTTTCCTGGGGGTAGACCAGGGGCGATTGCTCTGAGACAACAAGGGAGGCTGAATGTCCCCTAAAATTTCATAGAAGAAATTGTCAAATATGCACTATTGAATGTACATTAAAATAAGAATTTACATTGCATTAAACGTGTGCTAGGATGTGTTTAACATCATGACTATGATGTTCAAACAAAAGCTGTTTATCACTAGTTTTCAAACGCGACCTCCCTGTCATTCTCTCGTCAGCACGGTGGACGTGGAGCCTCCAAGCATTCCCATGAGACAGCGCTGAGCGTTTTTTTTTTCATGCAGCAAAGCGAGACGGTCATTGGATAAATGTGACAAAATAGTCACCTCCCCTGGGACCTAATGGAGCAGTAGAGGACGCTCGGTGTATGCATGATGATTGGAGGAATTGTCTAAAAGGCTGAACCCCTTTGTGATTGACAGCGCTTCGCATTTCGAGCTCAGTCCTATGCGGATATTGGTGGAGTCTTCTGACAGAGTGCGATCCAGAGTTCCTTATTTCCATAAGCGATATAGCTCATTTTCACCGCGTGTAAACCCATCTGAAAATCTTTGAGGTGTGTTTTGCTGTGGTTCTATGGCATAAGTGTGATTGAAAAACAGCTTCAATTAAATGTTCCTTTTATAAGTTACTGCCTCGCTACAATATGACAAATTTTATGATGTAAACTTAAAGTGAGCTTCCCTTGTTTGAAAGACCAGCAGCCGCCACTGGTGTAGACACCCCTTTGCACTGCTCAAATGACAATGTTTCTGGCTTGATGTGATTTATCAACAGTGACCTCTGTTTTACAGTAGTGCGAGTCCTAACAAGGCTTATTCTTGCCAAACACTGCACTAAGACATAAGTGATGTGCAAGAGCCAATTAAGGGCAAGGATCAGTGATCTCCAAGGAGAGAATGTCACGAATTGTTGTGAACCAAGTTGTCTGGTACAGGTTGCAGTTTTTGAGGCAGACATGTGTTTTGGGTAAGCAGGAATTGGGGACCAGTAAACCAGTTGGTGTTTATTAGGTGGTGTACAATGAAAAAATGTATCATGTATCATGTAAAATGTAATTATGTATGATGGTCTACTGGATTATGATTGGTGGACACATTGTGCTATTGGTCTTGACAGGAGAATCTCTAGATATGTATTACTTGGTTGCTCATAAAAACATAACCTCATCTGGTCTCAATAGTCCAGGATTTTGAAAAACCTTGGCACATTTCCATCAAAATTACCCGGGGAAAATCTTTGCCTCAACCCCAAACTTTCCCTGAAAAAAGTACCTAGTAGGGGGGTAGGACTTTTCAGATTCCCCAGGATTCTTGAGGGGCGGGGCTGTTTGCTGAAGAACGCTGATTGGTGGAACACACACTTGCAGCGTTCCCCACTTCCGTGTCAGTGTGACTACAATCTTCATTTAATTTCTACAAGCTTCACTTGTTTGTGATTTGAACAAGGATGGGTACCGAAACCTGGTACTAAACTAGCCCTGGTGCCAAATTACCAAAGACCGTAGTATTGTTAAGCGCTAACGGTATCGGTTCTTTTGTGCCGACGCTGAACTCCTCCACATACACACACACACATCCACACACACACGCCTACATGACGTGATGTAACCGGTGAACTGCTGAGCAGGCCCGGTGTAAATGAAGTGAAGATAAAATTCAATCGAAAATTACTCGAGTTAACAGCAGCTACACTCGTTACTATAAGTGATATTAACCCTTAGTGAATAAGAAGCCAATAATTTATCAATATATGTGTTCAACAAGCATGAACATGTGAATATGTAGACAGCGTTATTCAATATGCTCCGTCCACGGTCTCTCATCCTCCGACACTAACATTAAGTCTTACACAAGGACAGCACGCTAGTGCTGCTGCAAGCGAATTGTTACTAATAAGCTCAAATGACAGCTGTCTGTTTGTAGACTAACTTAGTTTGACACTTATCTTAAAATACTTTTAAACTTAGCTACTGGCTGAGACAAACAGCCCCTCCTCTCTCTATCAGCACTAATCAGAATCAGAATCAGAATCAGAATCAGCTTTACTCGCCAAGTACACGTGTACATACAAGGAATTTGACTCCGGTAGACTTGCTCTCAATGTACCAGAAATGACATAAGTACACATATTTAGGCAAGAACATACAGAATATACAATATAAAAAATTGGAAAAGCACTCAGAGAGTGCAGACCTCCGCCAAATAGGTGATATTCCCTCCCCCTCTGCATCAGATTTTGCAGCCTGCATCACACTTAGGTTATTTGCATCACTATCATTATTAGGTTATATATGCCTTCACCATGGAGACACTGTGGTGTATTTATTTCATTTTCATTTTTGTACCAACACAGAATATAATATGTTTTTTTGTATTTTTCACTTTCTTTTTTTCCAACACAGAACATTCATTTCAACTTTAGAATTACAACAATGGGCGGCACGGTGGTGTGGTGGTTAGCACTGTCGCCTCACAGCAAAAGGGTTCCCGGTTCGATCCTGGGTGTGGGAGCCCTGCTGTGTGGAGTTTGCATGTTCTCCCGTGTCAGTGTGGGTTCTCTCCGTGTACTCTGGCTTCCTCCCACAGTCCAAAGACATGCAGATTGGGGCTAGGTTAATTGATGACTCTAAATTGTCCGTAGGTGTGAATGTGAGCGTGAATGGTTGTTTGTCTCTATGTGTCAGCCCTGCGATAGTCTGGGGACCTGTCCAGGGTGTACCCTGCCTCTTGCCCAATGTCAGCTGGGATAGGCTCCAGCCCCCCCGCGTCCCTCAAGAGGATAAGCGGATAGAAATGGATGGATGGAATTACAACAATATTTAGCAAATAGAACAAGACGCCACCAGATGGCGCTATTTTCACCGTCTTTAGAAACTGGAATTGCTGAGGCTGTCAGACGATAGACTTTATTTATTATTTTATTCAACCGATCACCACCAAAGTTTTATCATCTGTTCCTTGTCACATTATCCACCTTTCCTGAAAATTTCATCAAAATCTGTTCATAAGTTTTTGAGTTATTTTGCAGACAAACAGACAAACAAACAGACAAACAGACCAATGCCGCGAAAACATAAGCTCCTTGGCGGAGATAAAAATATACAACTATAAATTAAATATGAAATATATAAAAAAAAATCCCCAAATTTCTTTATTCATTTTCTGCAGACAATACAGAGTGTCTGCTTTAGAGTGAAAGAAAACAACCCATGTCAGTTGCGGCCACAGCAAACATAATATGAGTTAAGTAACATACAGCATAAAATATTACAATAATAAGGAAATGAAAATAAACAAACTGATAAATAAAAATAAATAAGGGGGGGGGGGGCTCTCTCTCTCTTTCTATTTAGGAGTCTTCAACATCATCTGGAGTAACAGTAAGGTTATTGCTAGTATAGGCCAGCAGGGGTCCCAGGTTTTATGAAATGTTGTCAGCGATCCCCTCCGTGAGAACTTTAACTTCTCTAACTGTAGAGATTGTAAAATTTCACGTATCCAACTGTTGTGAGTTGGGGGAGAGACATGTTTCCATTTGAGAAGGATGGTACGTCTGGCCAGCAGGGTGGTAAAGGCAATGACACGCTGTGCAGTAATGGGCAGATTTTTAGTTGGAGGGACGCTGTGCAGTAATGGGCAGATTTTTAGTTGGAGGGAGACCAAACAGAGCAGTTAGAGGATTCAGTACTAAATTAATGTTGAGGGCCTGTTTGAAAGTTTGGAATATGTCGAACCAAAAGTTAGTTAGCTTCAGGCACGACCAGAGCATATGTGAGTGGTCAGCTGGAGACTGTTTACAGCGGTTACAAGCATCACTGTGGTTGGGATATATCTTAGCAAGTTTAGCGTTGGTGAAATGGGCTCTATGAAGCACCTTCCACTGTAATAGGCCATGCCTGGCACATATAGACGAAGAGTGGATCAGTTTTAAAATGTTCTCCCATTGGTCATCAGTAATGTCCACCCCCAATTCCTGTTCCCATGCGTTTTTAAGTGTTACGGTGAGGACTGGACTCAGAAGTGCAATCTTAATGTAGATAACAGATATCAGTCGCGTTTGTTGTAGATTAAGAGAGAGGAATTGGTCTATTTCAGCTTCTGGGGGGCGGTTTGGGAAATGTGGGAACTGCTTTTGAATAAAGTGTCTCATTTGAAGGTACCGGAAAAAGTGGTTATTGGGAAAGCCATATAACTGACAGACATGCAAAGGATGAGAAAACACCTTCATCATACAGGTCTTTAAGTGCTCTGAGGCCCTTATCTGACCATTTAAAAAAAAAAAATCTATGCAATATACAAGGATGCAGTGTTGTTTGACCTGCCACTCTGTGACCGTTTAGGAGTTCATCAGAGCAACAGTCTGGGGGAAGAACTGTCTTTGTGATGGGTGGTTTTGGTGATCAGTGCTCTGTAGCGCCTACCGGACATGTTACCATGTTACTACTAGCTAACAAGCTGGCGGAGCTAAGTATAGGGCACACGCCAAATCATCTACATTATCAGCCTGATTTGAACACATTTCTGGAACTTTGAGGTGCGGTGGAAACACAAACCACACAGATTACCACGAATTCTTTTACCCAGGTAAATAAATTCCTGGAAATAAAAGTTCCTGGAAATGTTGGTGGAAAAGGGGCTAATGTACATATATCCCAGGACGGCTTTGCTGTCAGTGTAGAATGCTGTGGTGTCAAGCTAGATATCTAGCTTCTCTGGGATTAAAGCTGAAAACACATAGGCAGTGTGTTCCAGTGCCGCCCCCAGCGCACACCGGACAGGTTGCGCTGCAGGTCATCAATAGACAACCACACAAAGTATTGATACTGAAAGACCTGTATCTCTTCCCCCTCCGCATTAGCTTAAAATCATGTGTGGACACCCACCAATTAAAGTTGATTTCTCACATGAAGAGCTGATCTCCAGAGCTATGACTCACCAGGAAGTATCTTTTTGGTCATTGTCTTCATAATGACGACATTGTGAGTTGTTTAGCTTGGGATATTTCTTGACCTCAACAAGTCCCTCGTCATCAATCCTTCGTCACACACGAGAAACATCAGCAGTAACTGATGCTGAGACTCTACTGACTGCGTGACTGGTAGACGGCGGTGGGTGGCGCAACAGGCCAAAACACAAATTCAAAACATAAACATGATTTGCGGACCGTAAAATTTTTTTTTAAATGCGAATATTCTGGCTGTACTATTGTTGTCAGTGAGATCAGTATGTTATATGAACATTATTCCTTAGTCTCTGTGACATATTAGGAGGATTTTACGACTATTTGCTTAAGATTTCTTACATATAGCTCCTTTAACAGTGAGATGGACAAGTCAGAGTTTACAATGAACCTGGGTACATGAGATGTCGAGCTTTTCAAATGATGATCAGCATGTGTGTACACGTAAATCACCCCTTAAACCTGTCAAAAACTGCTGGAGAAATGACAGTTTGTAAGTGTGTAGAAATGATGTGTAGTTGTAGAAAAAAAAAGTCTAAATGAATTTTTTAATCAACCTGTTACCTTGATTCAAATTTTTGATACATAAATTAGCCTAACTGGATTAGTTTAAAGATTAAAAAAAATATAGAGAACATAATGAAGAAAAGTCTAGCTTGTTATATTGAGATGTGTAGGGCCACTGACAAAGCATTGGTATTTGATGAATTTGGAAGAGAATGTGTTGGGAAGAATCCTTGACAAGAGGCTGAGTGAACACCAGAAACAGACATCAACTATCTGTGAACACCAGATCACCAGACCACATCACTCCTTGGGGAGGAGATCAAAGGCCATTGAGCAAGAGTCAGTGGACATCCGGTGAAAGATGAAGGAGCACATTCTCCCTGAGACCACCTTTTAATAGAGAATAGAGTTACCATCTCTCTCCATATACGACCACCTGTTATTGTATGACCCAAGTTATGGATGAGTTATGGATGAAAGTGCTGCAAAAGGCTAGTAAGTGATACATAACAGATAAATTGTTTCTCATCCATATGGGTTCTTATTTTAAAACACATATTTTAGATTGACGTGACATGATGTGAGAGTCAGGCCCTTCTCCAGGAGTTTGGTTCCAGAGCCAGTGCTGTGCGTGGAGGTAAGCCCAGCTATATCTAGTTGGTACCGCTCCACCTCCTGCACCAGCTCCAATTCCTTCCCCACCAGAGAGGTGACATTCCACGTCATCGATGATCGACTTGGACAGTGGAAGGAGCACTTGGAGGATCTCCTGCACCCGGCCGCCACGTCCACCATGGAGGAGGCAGAGTCTGAAGACCCAGGGGAACTCTCGCCCATATCCCTGGCAGAGGTTGCTGAGGTTGTCATAAAGCTCCCCAGCGGCACGGTGCCAGGTGTAGATGAGATTCGCCCTGAGATGCTGAAGGCTCTGGACACTGTTGGCCTGTCTTTACTGACACGCATTTCCAGGTCGGGTACGGTGCCTGGAGAGTGGCAGACCGAGGTGGTGGTTCCCATTTTCAAAAAAGGGGACCGGAGGGTGTGCTCCAACTATTGGGGTATCACACTGCTCAGCCTCCCAGGTAAAGTGTACTCCAGGGTGCTGGAAAAGAGACTCCAACCAATTGTTGAACGTTTGATTCAGAAGGAGCAATGCGGATTCGGTCGTGGCTGTGGAACGGTGGACCAGCTCTTTACCCTTGCAAGGCTGCTGGAGGGGTTGTGGGAGTTTGCCCATCCAGTCTACATGTGCATTGTGGACTTGGAGAAGGCTTACGATCGCATCCTTCAGGGGGTCTTGTGGGGAGTACTGTGGGAGTACAAAGTTTTCGATTTACTGGTCTATCTCCGTCCCAACCCTCACCTGTGGTCATGAGCTCTGGGTAGTGACTGAAAGAATGAGTTCGCAAATACAAGCAGCGAAATGAGTTACCTCTGTGGGGGGGCTGGGCTCAGCCTCAGAGATATGGTGAGGAGCTCAGACATCTTAAGGGAGTCGGAGTAGAGCCACTGCTCCTTTGCATCGAAAGGGATCAGTTGAGGTGGTTCAGGCTGGAGGGATTACATATCTCAACTGGCCTGGGAATGCCTTGGGGTTCCCCAGGAGATGGAAAGTGTTGCTGGGGAGAGGGATGTTTGGGGTGTTTTGCTCGGCCTGCTGCCCCCGCAATCCCAGCCTCGGATAACTATTTGAAGGCATCAAACAAAGTAGCAGGGTTTTTTTGGTTTGTTTTACAATATAATCACACATTTGAGCGCAGCTATGTGGTGTATTATTGTGCATTGTGTACATAATGTAAAAGGAATATTAAATGATAATTAAAATCAGTAACTGAGAATACTCTTTATGTTACTAATTTATGTTAAACAATTAACATATCTCAATGAACAAAGCCCTCCTGTATACCGTATGTCATACCTTTATAAGTTTACAAGAGATGTTCCTATCTATCTATCTATCTATCTATCTATCTATCTATCTATCTATCTATCTATCTATCTATTCAATAAGTGGTTCTGTGAACATTTGTACTTGTTGGGTTGACTGGTGAGTATCTGACGTCGCTTAAGACTGATGCTGTGGAACCAAAGACTTCTGTTTTGGCAGCTTCGGCCCCTTCATCCTTACATCTCTTCCTCATCTCCTCTGCTTGTATCTTCCATGGATGAGCTGAGAGGAAAGGAAGCAAGTGAAGGAAGCAAGGAGACACATTATCATGATGAAATGCACCCATGGTCCAAGGCAACCAGCCTCCAGAGCAAGATTTTTTTTTTCTGAGATTTGATTCCATAAATGTCTGTCAAGAATTTCAACTGAATTACATTTAAAAAATAGTTTAATTCCTGGCCCTACTATTACTATAAAACTATGATCTGCTGTATGTTAGATTGTCAGAGATGCAATGCATTGAGTGCCTCAGCTGTCTCTTATTGAGCCACAAGATGGCAGCAAATGTATTGACTGACTGTGTAATACTTCAGAAAGTTTGTCATTAGAAAGATAAGAATGAAAACCAGGTGTTCACACAGAATATTATGTCTGTGTTATCATTGTTAATATTATCATGCATACATGTACACAAATTATGTCTATAAATAACACCAGATTGGATGATAATACTTTTCAGTTTAGTTTCAGTTTTCAGTTCCCCTTCAATCCATCAATTGATGATTTCAAGTGGGTATGTTCCCTGAGGAGTAGTACATTTGAATTGTATAGCTGAAATTGCAGTTGAGTCATGCTGTGCTGCAATGATGAGCTATGCTGTGGAGCAGCTGACAAGCTACAATGCTACCTGCTCTCCTTCCAGCGAAGCAGTTGACAGTTGTTTGGAGTAAGGTGAAGGGACAGTGAGGTGGCTAGCAGCTAATTTATCGTTTGTGGTCTGATAAACAGAGAGAGAGAGAGAAAGCATGGCAAGGAGGGACTCAGCAAATGTGTTGCATGCAACTCTTAAATTTGTAATTTCCTCTTTTTGTTAAAATACTTCATTTAAACCCTTTGTGCTCTGATGCTGCTCAGTTTCATATCTTGGCTAGGCATGCCATATAGACCTATTGTTATTTATAGATATGTTGGGCGTAAATGGAATGAATAGTCTTAGTCTCTCTGTATGTGTGTCTGATGTGCAAACATGGACAGATAGCTAAGTCTAGCAGGCTTGACTGATGACTCAGGAGAAAAAGTAAAGTTGATGTCTCTTTACTTGCATGTATTGAGACGTCACATTTCTCTTAGTACAGACTATTTTTGTAATCTGAAATGACAGTAAAATATAAATATATATATATATATAACATGATTTATACATCAGTAATGTCCCCTGGTATAAATGATAAAGTTCACTTACAAACGAGGCTTCTCCAAGGCTTTACACAAACAGGTGGAGGTTGATTCTAAAGGCCACAGAACTTTGTCAGCACGTATTTAAAAAAAAATATGGCCAAAATGAACCATGACCTAGGTCACATGTTTGTTTTAACTAATTACAGTAAAACAAAGAAGAGGTAGTTTCTAAAGTGCCTTTACTTGATAGTCATACCAGAAATAGTCAGCAGGGGTGCTAAATTTAAAACCAGCGAATGGTACATGACAATTCTGGACAGTTTGTATGGAAAAAAAGAATGTTAGAACCCTTTGAACTCTGCAATAGAAGCCTTCCACCAGTTCCTACATTGGTATTTTTGCTTATTGTGATGTTAATCCCTGGGGTATCTTCAAATGCTTCATATCCCTCAAATCTGCACTAATCTAAAAAGTTTTGTTAGTCAGTAAACTGTAATAATTGATAAATGTGTTGAAACTGTATAATTAAAAAAATCTTATTTTTTCATCAGATTTTACAAAATAGAAACACAAAACATATTGATCCAAAAAAAATTCAAAAACTTAGAAACATAAACAAAATACTTCTGAGCACTTATTAGGCGATTTATACTATGTACAGCATTTAGTTGTTAAGATTTGCTCATTTGTATGTGCAGAGTGCAAAGGCAGTATGATGGATTCATCACCGATTCCTCACCACTGCGTGCTTTTATACCGCACGTAAAAAAAAGTATTATTATTTTTATTTATTTAACCCTTATTTAGCCAGGGAAACCCATTGAGACCGAGGTTATAATTTGAAGAAAAATGAAAAAACAGCAAAAAGAAGACAGTAAAACATCAGTACTTAAAACATTCACATACCTCAACATCAAGCTCATGAAACAGATTTCTGAATAAGCTCAAGGAGACAAGGGCATTTAGTTTAGCAGTCTCCTGGAACTTATTCCAGGCATTAGGCACACAATAGCTAAAGGCAGTTTTTCCCAGTTCAGATTTGACTTGTGGCACCTCAAGGACTAACCAATCCTGAGATCTTGTCTGATAGAGATTAGAACACCATGCAGTGAGCGATGTCATGTAATTGGGCAGCTTTAAAATAATAGCTTTATACACTAACAAAGCAAATGCTTCCTTCTCCTAGCAGCCAGGGATGGCCAACCCACTGCCTGGTGAAGGTTACAATGATGTGTTCTGAAGTGATCACCAGTAATAAAATGGAGTGCTGAATGATATACAGTATCAAGCTGTATCAAGGTGATAGAAGCAGTGTGCATATAAATAATATCACCATAATCAAGTACAGGCAGGAAGGTAGATTGTACTCACAGCTTTCCATTTTCAGACGAAAAACACAATCTGTTTTTATAAAGGAACCCAAGTTTCATCCTTAAGCTTTTTGCTAGCTCATGAACATGAGGTTTAAAGGAGAGCTTTTCATCAAAAAAAACTCCAAGATAGGCTACTTATAGGAGGATACCCTTTCTATTTCAGAGCCGTCCAAAGTGCTAATTTCGAAATGAACTTCCTCCATAAAGCAGGATCTAGAGAATGGAATAAATTTTGTTAAAACATAGCGCAATGACATCATAACGAGCTACAGTCTTATGACATTGAAAACAAAAGCCTTACATTTCTGCTTCAAAAAGAATGAATGCTATAGCTATCATAATTATTTTTTTCCAATCTATCTAAACAGAATAATGCAACTTACAGCCTTTTAAACAATTTGAAATTGTATTTTGTTATTATAAATTATAAATAAGGAGAGTATTTTCAGTGCCTTAGTACTGTCAAATTACTGACAAAAAAATGAAAATATATGCTAGTAGCTCCTGTTCTGTTACCATGGACAGTCACCATAGTAACGGACACAACAGGTAAGTTTTCATTTTTTTGTTATAAAGATCACCTTTTATATGATATGTCGATGTATTTATGTAGCTACATTTATCCACAACAGACATTGGAGGAACATTATTGGTAAGAGTATGTCAATCTGAATCACCGGTAACCTACTTGTATAAACTGTGTCAGTTTAAAACTGGACAGAAGGGGTGCCATTGTTTACACTTCATTATTAATTAGGCAGGGCTCTGTGTGTGTGTGTGTGTGTGTGTGTGTGTGTGTGTGTGTGTGTGTGTGTGTGTGTGTGTGTTCGTGCTTGTCACACATTATTTACAGAGCAAACATGAATAATAATCAGTAAAACAGTTAGGGCTGAGAGTGTGCGGTGGGGGTGGCCTGAAGGGTGCTGCTTGGGGCTTCCAAAAAGGCTCTGTCCGGCACTGCAGAGAGCCACAGGCATGCACATCGAATGCTGCATGTAGCCTTATAAAGCATAACACCAGGGGCCGGATAACCGAGATAAAAAGAAGGCTGGCGAGAGGTCAAAGGAAAATGTCGACTTCAGGATATTGCGATAAAATCCGCAGGAGCGTACGATCCTCACAGCGCTGCTCCGAACACTGAACCTGCACTGATCCTGTAACAGCTGGGAGCAGCGCGGGATGTTAGGATGGGTATGATGAACGTGTGTGGATGATGTGCACGCATCAAGGATTAATCCATCTCTGCTAGGAGCGGAGAGACTTCAGGATAAAAATCACCATAACATCTCTTCAACGATCTGTTCTGAATATTCCGGAAAAAGAAGCGGACGGGAGGGAGGCAGAGGAGAGGAGAGGAGAGGAGGAGGAGGAGGAGGAGGAGGTGGGGAGCTCTAGGAGTGAAGGACGCCACCATCGTATCTCTGCATGGCTGCACTACTCTCCTGATTGACCGGCCCGCTGAAGGACCGACAAGCCAAACCCACCGGTGTGAGGACTGACAGTGCCTATATAAAGCCCTGCAGCAGCAGCAGCCTTGCAGCGGGTGTCTGTCATCACATCATCATCCTCCTCCTCCTCATCTTCCTCCTTCTCCTCTTTACGACCTGCAGACTGACTTGGATTAATCATTCTTTTGTGTTATCAGGATAGCATACAGCAGGAGCAGCCATGTCTCACGGATGGGGATACGGATCAACTAACGGTGAGGATCGGACAGCATGTAGCCTGCAGGATGTTCAGGTTAACAGGTTGAAAACATGCTGCCCCACTCTCAACTCACAGACAATGCCATTACTTCAGTAACTACTTCACCACGGTAGTCTGCTTTGTTACAACTTCAGGATAGGGTTGGTACTGACCTATTTAATACCAAACTTAATGCACTGTTTAAACAATGAAACACTGTTATTTTAAATTCATACATTTACAGAATCTGTTGGTCAGTCAGTAGGCCTAGCTATGGTGCAAGTTCTGAAAATCATATGACCAATTTTGAAAAGTGAGCTATTATTAGAGTTAAACTACCCCACCTGCACCTGAACTGGCCACAACATTCACGTTAATACATAAGTAATTTTGATCATTGATCATTTTAATGCTAAAAAAACTATTACTGAATTATGGATCATAATTATTATATTGAGGTATCTAAAAAGGATCTGAAAATATCTTCCAATAAAGCATCAGAACTGATATACTGTACTTTGTCAGGTACTTTCATTTTACTTTCCATTTTTAATGCTGCTTTAACAGTAATGCAGTAGTAATAATATAACAGTGTTATCATGCTGAAATAGGCAATTCTGCATATTCAATACTTTTGCTTTTGATATTTTGAGTACATTTTTCCGATAATATTTTTCTACTTTATATTACTTTTTGTGAGTGTTTTGCACTACTGTATTGTTACTTTAAGTAAATGATGAGAATGTGACAAAGCTGCAGAGTAAACCTGAGTGGATTTTTAAATGTGGAACTCCTTATTACTCCTTATTTTTGTTGTCATAAATCTGAAATTAGATTGAGAGGTTGGTGTTAAAGTGCTCCAGGCACAAAACAAATTAGAACAGGAAAAAACACAGTGTGATATACTTGTTTAACATTTATATTTCGCATTTATTTAATAAATGTATCTGTAGGACCTGACACGTGGGGAGTAGAATATCCTGTAGCTAATGGGCCCAGACAGTCTCCCATCAACATTGTCCCTAAGGAGGCCAAGTATGACCCCACTCTGAAGGCTCTGAAACTCAAGTATGATCCCTCCAACGCCAGTGGAATTCTCAACAACGGACACTCCTTCCAAGTGGACTTTGTGGACAACACAGACAGTTCCAGTAAGTGTGTGTGTGTGTGTGTGTGTACAGTATATATTTACCATTTAAAAGTTTGGAAATAGTTTTTTTGCCCCAGAGTAAGAGATCTGAAATAATCCAAATTTCCATTTGGTCTATTACTCCACACTGTTGCTGTTGCATGACAGGGAAGAAATCATTATCCAATCAGTCTCTAAATATGGAGTTTTTTGTCTGTTTGTCTTTACCTATCCAGTTTCAGCAGAGCTAACCCTAGTCTAGCCTACTGCCACTTTGAATGTTGAAGAACAGCTTTGCTATAGCAACATATTGCCTGTTAATTCCAGCTTGTTACAGGCATTATTATGCGCTTGACACTGGAACAGGAACCTGTTCCTATTTTAGTCTGCACACATTTTCAGGCAAACCCCAAAACGTACCAAGCAGCAACAAAGTGCAGACTGCTGTGAGACTTCTTCTGTTCTTATTTAACTGTTGCTCAGGTATCTTTGTCTCTTTCAGTCGTCAGTCTGGTTTAACTATTATACAGCGTTTCTTTCTCCATGCACAAAACAAACCCTTCATTCAAAATCACATGTAATGAAGACTTTCAAAAACCTAAGAGCATCAGATAACTCTAATCTGACAAGACTCATTGAAGCTTTTGTTGCAGGAGATTCCAAACTTGTGAACAATTAGTAACAGTAGTAGTAACCAGTAAGTTTTAGTATTAGTAAACATTATCTGTCCGTCTTGTTTATGCCTCCACCCCTGCTGTACTGTGGCAGATAAGAGCGTCTGATGATACTTGTTCAGTATCTGGAGGTCAGCAGGACATCAGCACCACCTCCCCCTGCTGCACTCACACTGTTTAACATTGGCAACATTCATCCAACAGCGCAAATCATGACAAGCATGACAATACATTGCATTATGACAAAATCATTATCATTTATGAAACCTGAAGAAACAATATAGTATTTCCCCTTCTTAGTTTTTATGGTCTTTTTCACATTTTGACTTAGTTTTTTTTTTTTTTTTTTTTTTTTTTTACAGTTTTAGAAAAAGCAGCATATTTAATAAGCATATATACTATAATAATATAACACTATGAAAGACTAAGGCCAAATGTCAAAAAGAATATATAGCTTTTTATCTTTGGATCGGTTTGCATTAGTGGAAACATAAAGAAGTATTTCACTGTGGAAAGATAGTCTTTTTTATAAAACTAGGCTGTCTATATGGTGTAAAGAACTTACATATACTACTTACATTGTTATGCAACAGAGCTGGTTGAAAATCAGCAAAGTATCCTTTTAATACGGCATTTTATTTTCTGCAAATGAGGCCCTCATTTGACAATAGATAGTGACTTAACAGACATTTATTAAAATGAAAATCTTCTTTATTACTTTAAACCTTGTTTTCCTGAGAATGTCTCTAATGATTCTGTTGTTTTGTTCTAACCAGCCCTGACAGGAGGTCCTATTTCTGGAACGTACCGTTTGAAGCAGTTTCATTTCCACTGGGGAGCCAGTGATGACAGAGGCTCCGAACACACTGTCAACGGCATCAAGTTCCCCTGTGAGGTACTGAAGCTACTGGAGCTTCTGCTTACAACTACCACATACAGTAACAGAGCCTCAGTTCATGTTATGAAATGCATAGCTAGGTTGTGTGGTGGTAATTGTGGTTCTATCCTGTCTTTGTCAAGAGGTTTAGGCAAAAATTGTGACAGGAACAGATCTGTTTATAAAGGAATTTCTGGGGTTTACATTTTACAGTAAAAAATATACTGGTTGATTTCAGTATCTAGCCCCAATATATTCAAATGTAACTATTTAGTGCTATACCCGACTTAGAGTTATGTCAGTCCAATCAGATTTGGCTGATTAATACAAATATTCAACAATTCTTTTATACATATATATATATATATATACATATATATATATATATATACATATATATATATAAATTAAAGTTTGTTAAACTTAGAAAGGACTCAGAGGGACATTCAGTGTGACAGTGGCATTAATGTAACATAAACAAGCTAAATGCGCTAATGACAGATCGGTAATTTTTTGCCAATACTAGATATCAAACAAAAGCCAGAGACTGTGTCGTGTTAGACCTCGATCACACAGAAGGGATTTTAGCAGCTCGAGGTAGCTTTTGGATTGTGTTTAATGAGAAAGAAGCATTGTGTTTAATGAGAATGAAGCTTTTTGCGTGCTGTTTTTGCGTTGTTACGCACCTCGTGTTTCTGTGCTCTAGGCGCCTGGCGTTTTTGGCGGACTGCTCTGAACTCCTCGAGTTGAAAAAACTTCAACTCAGAGTGGAAAAGAACCCCATGTCATCTCCACTTTTTTTCCCATCATAAGAGGCGGGCCTTCTGTGGTGGTCACAACCTCAGTTGCAACAGTAAAAAGGCGCAGCAAGCGTTCTTTAACTAGTGACATTCCATTTAAAAAAAAAAAAAAGCCAGCGCAGTGCGCCTCATGTTTTGCAACCTGCAAAATGATTTCTGTGTGATCGGGGCCTTAAGCTACTGTGAGCTGCAAATTCACCACTTCTAAGCAGAAGAGAGAAGATAATGTTATTGCGAAGCCTTACAATGCAGAGTCTCTCCTCCTCTGTGCCGCTGCATCACGTCAGCAGCTGTCTGTACCTAAGCGTGGCATTAAAGTCAAGAGCGCATACTCTGCATTAATATCTGGGGACCAGAACATCCCCAGTGTGTCCACAGCACACTGAAAAAAAATACAAATAAAAATCAGTCCACTGAAGGGTCTTTGACTGATAATTTGAATATCTGACTTTCAAGGGGCAGCCCTACAATTGTTAGGGCAACAGATAAAAAAATTAATAATTGATTCAGTATCCCTCCATCAGAATTTAAGTCCTTGCAGTTCGAAGAGGCCTTTACCAGCATTAAGATCATCATGACGGGACATAGTATTTACATATAAACACGAACTTGGACTCATGACATCAGTATGTCTAAAATTCTGACTGTGGCCCTGCCATGAGGTGAGTAAGAGCGAGTGAATCAGTCATATAAAGTCCTACATTATCAGACCTTTCATAATTGTGCTTGAAAGGCTTGAAAACACTTGCAACTGGTCTCCTCGGCCCACTGTCTCATTCCTTGTTAAATATCCACATTATCGTTTATGTTAGGTTTTGAATAAAATTACATATTGTCTGTTGCTCATGTCTTAGACTTATAACTTTGCCTCTTTTTCTTGCTAGCTTCACCTGGTGCACTGGAACACAAAGTACCCAAGCTTTAAAGATGCAGCCGGCGAGCCTGATGGACTCGCAGTGGTTGGGGTCTTTCTCAAGGTGAGTCATCGATGAGTCACTGACAAGCCATCAGACTGTGACAGCACTACAGACTGGGGGCGGGAAGCTGCCCTGCAAGGGACTATGTAAGCTTACGAGAAGAGCAAAATAATGAACACTGTATTTGAGTATTGTAAAATTGACTGTGTATGTATCTGTTTTGTGTTCCAGATTGGTTCTGCCAATCCCAGGCTTCAGAAGGTTCTGGATGGCTTGGATGCTATCCAGACCAAGGTAAATGTAATGATTGTAGAACTCCTAAAACTATTTGGGAAACAAATAACTCTGCAGTCATGGTTAACAATGAGTAACAATTTCTTCTCTTCTCTCCTTCCTCATTCCTTCTTTTCCATCCCTCCTTCCCTGACTCCTGCAGGGAAAGCAGACCGTCTTTGCTAACTTTGACGCAAAGACTCTTCTTCCTGGTTCTCTGGATTATTGGACCTATGATGGCTCTCTGACGACACCTCCCCTGTTGGAGAGTGTTACCTGGATTGTCCTCAAGGAGCCAATCAGTGTCAGCCCGGCACAGGTACCTAACTCGCTTTACCTACATAAAATCAGAATGAGTACTCCACCTGTACAATGCCACATTTTGAGTATAGATATACTTGTGATTTTGCTAGACACGCGTCCTGTGTCTCTCTCTGATGTGTTACAATCTGAAAGGACGCAGTAAACTCACTATCAACACATCTTAGGGATGCACCCTATTTTTTCCCTGATAATGCTACATTGTGAACAACAAATCTATGTTGAAATCATAGAAATAAACAATAGACCCCTCACAGTCTGTATAAAATTATCTGCAGACCTAGTTGATATTATAGAGTGATGTGTTGTTCACTGTAGCTAACATCAACCCAGTTGCTGAAAACAGCTGCACAGCTGGACGGATGTCCTAGGGGCGAACAACACTGTCGCTCTGACTTTATCTGTCCATTTACTGCCAAGTGATTTTGTTAAAAGCATGTGTAATTAGAGTTCTGCTGTCTGACACTCAGCTCTCAGCCTGCATTAACCGAACACTTACTTCAACATGTTAGTTTAGCATTAGCATGAGCCTCAGCCTCCAACTCCATGAAATTTGATCACAACTTGATGCTCCAGAGTTGTGACTATCGTGACTTACTCAGTGAGCAGAGCAAGACACGCTGCCACTTTTTTCTTCGTCTGACTGCAGGAAGGTGCGTTTGTTTTCCAGTTTGTGCGGTCCTTTTGGGCAGTCACCAAACACACCTGTAACTCAATATTATTAAAAAGTAAGAGACTCTACCTAGTGGTGGAACCGCACACTACAACAAATCAACACAACATTTAAGTTATACACCACACGACCCTTGTCTTCCGCAGTGTCGGTTAATATATTTTTAAATGGTTAAATTAGAAACAGCAATTAAACGATGATTGATTATTCATTGACATCCCATCTTTAAAGAAATATTCTGATTTGGTGAAATGTGTGAGAGACAAGAAGCTGAAATGACTGAGTAAAGACGTATGGAAATAAACATTCAGCTTTGAACTAATTCTAGTGGTGGATGACCCGAATTTTCTCAACAGAGATTTAAATCTTTCTATAGCTATATCTATGCCTTTCTGTATATGTATGTAATTTGTTTAATTTCCAGAGACATTGTCTTACATGAATATAACAGTAATTATGACCATATCACATCAAACACGAGTTTAACATTACAATTTGCCAAAAACACAAATTTTATTGGGGACCCACTCAAATGACCACCTGTGAGTCTTGGGGACTCCCTAAATTGAAAACCCAATCAACATCATTGTACTTGCTTTTGACTAATTGTACATTTTGGCTGTCCTGTGTACCCTATGATCCTTTTGAGCATTATCAGTATATGTTCTCCAAATCAATGCTAATCATCTGCAGGATACAGCTAAGCCTAGCGGTGTTACAGTTTAGAAAATTCACGGTTAGGTACATTTGTGGTACAGCAAAAAAGCAAAAATACCAGAGAATTTTCCTTCATTTTTAAAATTTGAATGTATGAAAAATAACATAATTTGGGCTTTTGTTTTTTGTACAAAGAGGAATTACAGTCTGGCTGAAATGGGCCTGTTAAAGTCTGGGTAAAGCAAAATCTGTAATTTGTCTCTGAACACCATCCATCCATCTTCTAACCGCTTCATCTAACCGCTGACGCATAGAGACAGACAACCATTCACACTCACATTCACACCTACGGACAATTTAGAGTTATCAATTAACCTGTATGTCTTTGGACTGTGGGAGGAAGCCGAAGTGCCCGGAGAGAACCCACGCTGACACGGGGAGAACATGCAAACTCCACACAGAAGGGCTACCACACCCGGGATCAAACCGGGAACCCTTTTGCTGTGAGGCGACAGTGCTAACCACCACACCACCGTGCCGCCCCTCTCTGAACACATTATACATATTAGAAAATATTTGTTGAAAATATGTGAGAAGACTGGGAACTGTGTACAGTAGTACTGAACTGTGGAGTTAAAACATTCAATTGTTTGTCAACATTTCTTTATCCAGGATTTTACAAATTCAAATTTTCCACACTTCACCTCTAACATAACCCCTTGCCTTCTTTATAAAACTACTTTACTATTGACATCAGAGTCCACAGTATCAGTGTTGTTTCTTTCACCTACTGTGTCAGCGGCGAGTTTGCTCTCTGAGTCTAATAAATGAATAAACACCTCTGTTAAATGTCAGTCATATACACACAAGCTAAACAGCCATCACTAACGCACCTTCAGTCTTTCAGCCCGAATCACCTACCCGGCCACCAGCAGTTACTGCTCACTGCTGTGGGTGTATGCTTAGCTAACAGTAGTAACATGCAGTAGCTAACATTAGCTACTGAACGAGAGACTAGCCCCGCAGCAGCTTTCATTCCCTTGTTTGGGGGTGCTAACCATGTGTGTTCTACTGGGATAGCTGCAAGGAGAATCTGTAGCTGTGTGGTGGCTCGTTCTTTGGCTTGCTGTGTTTTTATCCACTGCTCTCTCTCACCATCGCCCTCATAATTTACAGCAAAACCAAAGTGGCCCCAAACACCAGAGCTGCAGGTTATCGGAAGATCTTCTATTTCTGATCTCGTAATGGCATTACTGACCCTCTTGCAACGAGCTACCTCAGCGTAGCTGCCTCCAAATGTGTCTCAGTGAAGAAGAATGTTCTGGTTTGGGGGTGGGCAATGATCTTTGCTCTGATCTGCCAACTAGTGGATATATTCTTTAATCCTCATGAATATCACAAACTGTGAAAATGATGTTAATATAACATCGGGATATAAACATGTGCTCTTTAAAGGTGTTGGAAAAAAAACTGTATACTTAAAGTTGCATAGTTGCAAATCTGTTGCTGAGCAATTTCTGTTCTTGACTTGCAGATGAATTATAGCTTGTTGTTATAGTTTTGTTGTTAATTAACTTTCATATGAAACATGACAACCTCTTGTATAAGCTAATAAGTCAAAGGCTACAACAGTATATTTTAAACATGGTCAAAGAAAGAAGCCCTTGGACTAGTTGGGGTCACAGTGTCATTTGTTTGAGCTGTTTTTGAGATTGGATGTTTGTTCTGCACTGTATAACTGTATAAAGTAACAAATACATGCAGGATTGAACTTAAAACAACTAAACTGAAGCCACAGCTGGATTATACACTAGATATAATGTAAATATAGCATGGAAGGTCGTGTGGTTTTGAGTGTTACAGTGCAAGTACATGTGTCTATGTGTGTGAACGTGCACTCAGTAGCCGATGTGTATTTGTAGCAGTCCTAAATACAGACATATTTCTTGGCAGCCCACCTGCTGGTATGTGGGCTGGACATGCCGCTTCAGCACAGCGTTTCAATCATGTAGTCTGGAGAGACTGCTGCTGAATTCTCCAATGAAAGCTGAGTGTTCAACTTAATTTCGAGAAAATAAGAGGCGTGAAGTGCTCAGCCTTAGGCAGTCTAAGGAATCAAAAGAAGCAGCCAGTCAGTTACTGCAGAGTTAAGATAACTGCTTATTTCCTCATGTCTCCTTTTTAAGTCTTTTCAAAAAGCCTAATACAAATTTTATACTTTGATTTGGTAATCACCTCATCGAGTGTGTGTGCATGGTTTAAGGAGCTAGAGAGTTGGTCAGAACATTGTCAAGGTCAAGAGCATCAGAAGCCTTATCATTCTGTGGAGCAGGGTGGGTCTGTGCCTTGAGTGCCTCGTGTTTCACTTAGATTACACTAACTGCCTGTATCTCCACTGGACAGTTTGCACTCTATCTCTTTACATAATTAACACCGCCGCCCTGTACCATCACGTGACACAAACCCACGTTCCTGTTAAAGGTTTAATGCTCAGTATTACCTCTCTCTAAATAAACAATAGATGTATAACTAGCAGCTGTGCTAGTACAGAGAATTATATCCTTTCTGCAATGAAGAAATGAATACACACACTATAATAGCAGTTCAACACACACTGTGTTGTGATAAAGAAGTGCAGGCATTGCTGAGTGAGCCTGCTGAGGCAAATTAAATCCAAGCTCACCTGGTAGCTAAAGGCTAAATGGCTCCCAGAGGAGCTGCTGTTTATGCCACACGGCTGCCTTTGTCATTTCACACAAACAGGCACACGGACACACAGCCAGGTCTTTTACACTCACTCTCCCTCCTAACGTGCTCACTTGGTTCTAGTAGTTCAGTGTTCAGAGATTGTGCTTGTATTGTAGGGACATAAAGGCTGTTTCAACTGTCGGACAATTTCCTGATACATCTTAATGCTAGTATGTGCAGTATGGGACTAGTGTCAGTGTCTGCATGGCTGTGTTTTGCACTGCCATGTGCAAATGGGAGATAACCACCACAGCAGGAGGGTGTGAGGTGGCTGCCCTGGTACACACTGGGTTGGAGACATACTGGAAGAAGTGAGGCAGCTGCAATAAATTCTACATTTCCTTGATTTACCATGATCCAGGTGATGCTTCCTTCGGTCCCAGGGACTGTGCAGTAGTAGAGCTGTAGTGCTGTCCTGTTTGGTCCTGCATAAATTAAAGTGCGTTTTGATTTGGCCAACTGAAGATACAACAGCTCATGGGAATGTTTCATCATTCTGGTCTGGACCCATTTGCATTTGAGAAATGACTGTATTGCCACAGACAATATTTGCTCCTAATTAGATGACAGGTGTTGGATACCAAACAGATTGCTGGGAAGTTGCCATAGCCTATTATACATATAAAAGTTATATAAATTATATAAGTATAAAAAGCAGAACACTGGCTTATGGTGGGAACAATGCTCTGTGATGCCTTTTTTCTTCAAGTGAGGAATAAAATATATGCAGTTCACATAATCCGGTCAAAATTGATATATATTTTTAAACGCTTCAGATCCACACATTAATAAAAGTGTATGTCATCCAAGAGAGACAATAAAAACTGAATGGTCAAAGTCGTCATATTGAAATTTAAGGTGTGTTGATGGATTCACGATATCAGCTCATTAGAGATGCGAATCTTGCGGATATATCCGCGACATCCGCGGATATATCCGCAATCTGTGGGTGGGTGGGCCAATAAAAATTAACATTGTAATTAATTTCAGGTGGATTGCGGGTGGATTTGTCAGTTACCCATATGAAAACGGGAGGGGACCGCACACTCCGTAAAAACAGGGCACAAGAGGACTTGACTTACTTCAAAGACTTATATTATTGCAACAAAGCAAACAATATTAGGCTAGAGTAATTTTTACATGAGAAATGTGACCACATTCGAAAGTAGCCTATAATCTTTTAATTGTTTAAGTCAAGAAAATGCGCTTATATGAAAAGCGAATGAGCACGAACGGCTGGACATAATTTAAATGTAAATACAATAAGTCAATGTTTGGCGCGGGTTGGGTGCGGGTGCGGGTCTCTAAATTTTAGAAGATAATTACGTGGGGTGGGTGGCGGGTGGATGATTGATGAGTGCACGAGGATTGCATGCCTCGAGTTACATTATAAGTTAACGTTCCCCCTCCAACCCAGTGGATTAAATTAATTTTTTTTCTCAGTCTACACCTGCTGCTAGAGGCAGCAAAATATCTTTCATTTCATATCTTAAATGCTATATCACAGGCAACTGGACTTGCTTGTGTTTTTTGAAGATGTTTCACCTCTTATCCAAGAGGCTTCTTCAGTTCTGAATCATTTCCTTTCATAGTCATAGTTTACAAATATATGTAAGACTTGTCACGGTATGAACATTGGTTACATAAGCTTTAAAACCAGCCACAACTTAACCCTGAGCAAGAGTGACTGTCTGCTATTGGCCAGTCAACAGACCACAGTGTTTCTAGCTCCACCTTTTAGTACCAGATCTGTGTTAGGTATCCCAACAGAGGGGTGACCAAAACTGGGGACAGTTGGGAATGGTTCCAATGGTACCATCCACAACTTTTCACAGTGGAAATGGAAAAAATACACAACAAACTGAACTGAGCCATACTGGACTGCTTGGTGGAAACAGGGCTTATCTGTAAACAGCCTGTAAGGGCATAGCTTGAGACAAGGCATCAAAGCAGCAAGGCTGCCAGATGCAACTGATGTAGACAGATCCACTGTGCTGTCAAATAGATTGTTGCAAGAGCTGAATCTTAGTGGAATACGAATCACATTCCACTGTGCTCCCAGTGATGATGAGTTATACATGATAGAACATGATATTTCAGTTAACACAAATGCATTACACGTCAGCTACTGTAATGTACTGCCTAATTATCTTTTTCTCTCTCTCCTTCCTCATTAGATGGGTAAATTCCGCAGCCTCCTCTTTACAGGAGAAGGAGAGCCTCCATGCTGCATGGTCGACAACTACCGGCCTCCTCAACCTCTGAAGGGCCGTCAAGTCCGTGCTTCCTTCAGATAAACCCTGCTTCGTCTTTATTGCTCCCTTGCCCTCGTTTATCCTTCCTTCCTTACCCAAACCCTTTCACTCCTATTTTTCTCCACATGCAGTCTTTACATTGCTTATATTAGCCCTATTAACATCAACTTGAAAAGTAGAATGCTATGATGTAGACTACCTGGATGTATCTTGAATAATAGAATTTACGTTTTGACACGCTTTAGACATAGGCTCCATTTACACTTGTCATTTTAAGGGTCTCATAATCAGACAAAATCCAGATGAAAGACACTCTCATTTACATATAGTCACATACTGTAAATGCATCTGTTATTCAAATCCCAAATCTTATTATAATCCTTCTTTGTTTTCTCGGCTACATGCAACTCAGGGTCAGCCCTCCTCCGGTCCAAAAGCAGGTGGTGCACCTGAAGCTGTTTGGTAACTGCCAATTACACCAGAAGAATAACTTCTAGACTTGTTTAGTGCACTGTTTAGTTCATGGATGTTTAAAAAGAACTGGATACAGTGTTACATGCCCTGTGAATTTGTGAATCCTAGGGTAGTGAATGAACGACCTGCCTTACTCTGCCTCCGATTGGCTTACCCTGACATTTTTACACTAACCCTTACCAATCCCACTCCTCTTGCCTAAACCCAACCAATCCGCCCAACGATGGCAACGAGTACTAGCCAATCAAAGGTAGCATAGGACAGGTCATTCCTTCAAAATCCTAGGATTCACAAAATTGCACCCTGTTCATTCCTATTAATGTTGCTCAGTGGCGCATTAAGGCAAAAAAGTAAAAAATTACCCAGATTTTCCATATTGTTGGGCCCACAAAGCAGGTCCTCTGGAGACTTTTGCTAGCCAAGCAGCTAACTTCTAGCCCTCGGCTAACTTAATAGCGATAAAATTAATTTAACGTGTGACTCTTCCAGACCTTAGAAATGTAAGCAGACTGAATAGATCAAATCCCGAGTAACATGAATGAATCGTATTTACAAAGAGCAAGCGAGACAAAAATTTTATAGTTATTTTTCACAGCTCTAAGTCACACTACTCCCTCACTCATACAGCTCAATGCTCTCTCATCTCCACAGGTCAATGCTCTGGCTGGAGCTATTTTTTTCCCTGATTGCTTTAATGAGACGGAGAACAACGGCTAATTTCAGTGTTATTTTAGTATAACTTTAGGTGCTGTTATCACAAGGACAGAGGAGACAGAACATGGATGTAATAAGAAAATCAAACAGTGTGTGGCTATTTCAACAGACTGCTTACTGCTTAACTAGCTAGAATGCATCTCAAACTTCCTCTGGAGAGAGTGGACGCATGAAATGATTGAATGTAAATGTGGTCATAGATTGTGCATGCATGTGCTCAAAGAATATTACATAGCCTCCACGTTTTTCACTTGGTTAGAGACTGCGCTATTCCTGACAAAGGTAGCTTAAGAATTTTAGTCTATCAGCGTACACATGCCAGGGGACTAGTGATCTACTTACAGTGTCACATATACTAACAATGGGACAAGAATTCTAGGCCCTAATCTACTCATTTTGTTTGTGACATGTTATGCAACCCATTTTCTCTGGCAACTCTATAAGGAATAATCTATATTATCGGTGTGTGCCAGTTTTTTCAATAAATATAATAATTTAAATCAACAGTAATATACTTTTTCTGAGCATTAATGCATTTAAGTAACAAATAAAGACATACTTCTTAGGCAGCTTTGTTATGCGAGCTATATCCAACAATTATGGGCAAAAGCACACCTAGCTTATTATCAGAAACAATAATCCCTCCATGATTTTTGATATGAATTTGCCTTGTTTGAAAATGAAAGCCTTTATCAACTTCTGGAAGCTTCTTTCTATGCATTTCAGTGTGTTGTGAATTGTGCTGCAGACAGCTGCTCAGATTGTTAAAGCTAATGTTTTCATTGATGCCTCATCTAAGTCAGTTTGTGACAAAGTGATCACATGGAGTTTGGGACTATAATTTTGCAGCAGTGACTGTACAATTGTGCACTGTGGCTGCCACCCATCAAGTGACACTTGTATACACGAAGGTCTTTAGACTGGTAAAACTATGGAATACTCCGGTATGTTGTGAAAGACATACCAGAGTATTGGCTGATGGTACAGCCTGAGGCCATGTCCACAAAAATGCAAGTAAAAAGATTTTTTTTTTGTCTGTGTTGGGCTTCCATCCATTCTGGGTAAACATAGCCCTTTTTTCTTTCTTTCTTTTTTTTGTTTTTCCAACATGTGCATTACTATGGTTATGGCTCAACACATTCTATCAGTGGCAGTACAAGTGTAACTCCATGTTGTGTTAAAAAAAGAAAAGAAAACTATTACAACTTAACTACCTATCACCACAGTGCATTAAACATTGCCTTTAAGGCTAAAGTTAGACAGCTGTTAAGTTGAAAATACTTGAAAGAATCAGTTTATGACTATACGTAAATAAAAGCTACAGTATCAACAAAGGTCACAGAATCTTTCATTAAATTCTTTTAGATTGTCAGCAGTGTCTACAGTCATTACTGTTATAGTCATTTAACTAAACTGAGATAGATGGCAGATATTCATAATAGACCAGAGCAATGTTACTTTTTAGTTTCAATATTAATATAATAAAACAATCAGTTTTCAGAGTGTGGCTATAGTGAAACGGTAATAACCCTTTAAAGTGTGTCACTTAAAATTGCTGTTACACATTGCAGATGAAAAAATGTTTTTGTGTGTGAGTCTGCCATGTAATACAGGAACGGAATTTTATCAATAAAAATTTATAACTTGCCAGATGTCTCACATTGACCTTCTTTCTCACAACTCCTAATGACTTATTAGTATTAATTTGGTATTCAAGTACAGGATATAATACATGATTACTCAAAAGAGCTTGGTATCCACAAATATTGTACTGTGCTATATAGAAATGTTGGCCTGTGTGTTGTCCAACATTTTGGTCCAAACTGAAATATGTCACCAGTGAATGGATTGCTGTGGAATTTTGTACAGACATTTATGGCCTCCAGAGGAGGAATCCTAATGACTTTGGTTATCTTTTGACTTCCTCTAGCGCCACAATGAGGTTGATACTTGAGGTTTTGCATCCAGGTCTCACTCAGAACTGACGCTTGGTCAGTGACTTCCAGCATCAGACACCAGCAATAAAAGCTGTTCTTTCACAATGGCATGGCTGCGCAAGGGGAAAATGCAATGGGACAACAACAAAAGTTAAGGTGGCGGAAGTCCAAGTAAGGCGGGTGGGAGGGGTGGTGGATGGTTCCATCAACCACTGACATTCACCCAGGACACTGGTGTTCACCTTCCGTAAGATTGTACAGCCAAACCCTGTTCTTTTTCCTTAAATCCAACCATGTGGTTTGTTGGCTAAACCCACTTACGTGCATTTCTTGCTTAAGGAAAAAAAAAAAAAAAAGTGGCTTTGTACTGATGTTGTGCCTTTATTTTTGAAAGACACTTTATGCAAACTGTACATTTCCTGTGTATTTTCTGTTTTGAAAACAGAAAATGCATGCAATAGGCTGAAGTTGACATGTTGTCCCAGAATGTCAATAAGCAAAGCTCCCAGGGTACCCCTCACATCTCGACGTGGAAAGTCTATGACTAAATGTTGATATGTGACGAGGTTGGAATGAGAATGTATTGGTGTTTTGAGTTACATGTCTCAATAACTGTTTAATGGATTGCCATGTTTAATGGATTGCCATGTAATTTGGTAGTATGGTTCCCACTGGTGATCTTCTAAATTTTCATCTCATGCCATCAGCCAAATGTTAAAACTAAGATGGCGACCACGTTAAACATTATCTGCTAAATATCAGCATGTTAAGATTGTCATTGTAAATATGTCAGCATGTGATGCTCACATTTTGCTCAGAGCATGGTACAAAAGTAAAACTTTATGCCGGTGCAGTTTCATCACTTTCTGTGAGAGAAATATTCTATTATAAATAAATTGTGCCATGGCCCTTGGAAGGGGGATGAATTGTAGGCCTATTGGCTAGTGATGGCCTTATGTAACAATGTTTGGCTGTTTGCTGGTGTCGCTTCCAACACTCCTTTGTTTGTGTCCTCATCATTACAAACCATTAGCCGGATGCTCTTTGTTGAACATCGGGCCATTTACCAGTCTCTGACAGTCTTTTTCAGTGTCTCAGCTGCGGCGATGGACGAGAGGGGAGATGATGACTGAGACTGAGAAACGAGACAAAATCACAAACATAAAAATGTGTGATAAAAAATGACAAAATTTAGTTTTACTTATGTACAGTAATTTTCTATAATATGGCAATACATCAAAAGATGTTTTGTAACAAAGCTCAATGATTCAGAACTGTCTAAGATGGTCATAGAATGTTACATATGTAAGGCTGTATACAACAGCTCTGAAATACAAATTACTTGATTATGATGAGCAACATAGAAGCTGAGAAAATAGTGGGACAAAGTGGAAACCTTCAAAATTCGAACAATAATAGTAGGAATATTAATCAAAGCAACTCTTACCTTTCTTGCATTTCACACAGCACTTAGAAAATGATAGACGTAGGCATTGGCATGGTAACGTTAGATACACAGAAGAGGAGAGCGAGTGTAACGTTACAACCAAGACAGTCAAAAGCAACCCCGGAGTTTTAAAACTCAACCAGAGTCAGTGATGACTGATGAGTTATAGAATAAGGTTACAGTGCTAACGTTAGTTAGTAGCGTTAACGTTACTAGTAAGTGGAAACGCACAAGGAAGATAACGTTAATGTTTCAGAGGCTATGCTACAGTAGGCTAACAGTAGCCATTAGCAACTGGATGCTGTGTTGTCATATATAATATTATGAACTGAACTGAACTTCATTTGTCATTTTTATGCGCATGTCTCAGTGAACACAAGGACGCAGCAGTCCCTCACTCCTCGGCGAGTGGATCTCCACAGTCAGATGTAATCCATTTTTGTGTCCAGCGAGCGGATGTTCTCCAGAAGGCCACTGGGAACAGCTGGTTTGATGGGGTTAGCTTTTAGCCAAGAGCTAACCCCTCCGCGCTCCCCCTGCTCCCGTGTCCTGTCGCAGCGCTGCCCGGTGTTACTTAAAGTAAGTAGGCTACAGTAGCTGCCCTTAAAATCTATCTACTGTATGCACACAGTCTGAATATATTATTTTCTCATAACATTACGTCCTGAACTTTGACCCTCTTGGTCTAATATCCATTACCTTAGAGATAAAACAAATGTCACTCAACGAGTCCACCAGAGATGGAGATCAACGCACAATGCTCTGCTGTTGTTCCTTTGCAATATATGTTGTTTTAATCTAAAGTTGTAATTGTACAGATTGTATATGTATGTGTGTGTGTGTGTGTGTGTGTGTGTGTAGGCCACAGGATCCTCTGAATGATGGCGTGGCTAAATGGCCAGAAGCAGAAAGTCCACAGTGGACTTTATTTTTTTAATATTTTTCCAAAACAGTGGCCCTAATACTCCACTGAGTGAAAAAAAATAACCCAAGCACTAGAAGAAAAGGTGGCATACGTTTCTGCAAACCACAGATATGTTAGTTTTGCATGTTATTGTGCAGCATTAGGGTTAGGGTTGAAACTTAACATTTTAACAACACTTTGGTTAATGTGTGGTTATATTCAGGCACAAAAACCACTTGGTTATGGTTAGGAAAAGATCATGTTTTGGCTTAAAATACCCAAATGAGGAGCGCAATATGAATGAAAAGCAACAACGCCACGGTAAAAAATAACCACTTAAGCCCCAAAACAGATGTTTGGGGGTTGAAAAGCAAGTGGAAACACAACGATTTCCCAAAAAACAGCCGGTTTTGCTGTTTGTTGGTCTTGAACAGTGATCTGCAGATTGGCATATGTCTCGCCTATGTGACACACCATCGCCTCCATCTCCTGATGTCGTAATCAGCTCACATACTATACCACTTAAAAAAGGTTGATATGATTAGTATGACACAAGCAATTGTAACATATTTGTGATTTGCAGAATACCAACATGTTCTTCTGGTGGCTGAGCTGGATAAAACTGATGGGCACAGTTACAAAAATTATTAAACTGGAATTATCCTTTAACTGTTGTATTTGGTCCTGTTAATGGTTCATTGTCTCTACAGTGTCTTCTTGTCCTTGTCAGGTCCTGTCTGATAAATCTGGATAGGATATTAATGACAAGACAGTTGACCCAGAATTGGCAGCAGTACCAAAAATGGCCATGTCCACTTCAAAGGCAAACTGAAGAGGTTTACTGTGTGTGTGTGACTGTGTGCATGCATGTGTGTGTAGCGTGGCTGTCAGGATATGAAAGGGGCTTTGATGAATTTGAATGGGCTCTATGCTTCACAGACTGGTCCACTGTTTTAGAGTGAGACAATGGCAGACAGAGAGACAAGAGAGATACTGAACTGTCACTGAAGATGGTTTGGAATTTATGAATATGCGGATTGTGTTGTGATTGTAAACATGATTTTTGTTAATCCGCTGTTCCAAAGATTCTGTGCTGCTTTGACAGAGAGATGCATGACTAATCCTCTGTGTTAACTCCAAATATTATGTAATGAAAGGATTCCCTCACCAACTTCCTCTCTCTGGCACTTCATCCACCCCTCCCCCTGTCCCATAGTAACATACAATACCACTTTCTCCACGGCTGAGTGACAACAGTAACCATGGAAACTGCATGTTCATATCATAAAATATAGAAAAGCAGGGGAGTGGGAACAGCTTTTCATTGCAGCAGTTTGCAGGCTGACCTGTGTGATGTGTTCATCTGTAAACAGAGCTTGCCCTCATGGGGCTGCACCTTGATCATTGTGCTGGGGTTCATGACCCTAGATGTATTTCTCTGTGTAAATTATACTATAAAATATTGGGTGTGCACAGATACACACTTAAGTTAGCTATAGTGGGAAATATGGAATGAGGATCATCCAAAGCTCGGTGGAAGATATGTACAACTCAGTTACTTGTTATATAAAAAAGCAGGCTGACAAGAAAGCTATTATTTGGGAAGAACAAATTATTGGCTGTTGGTCAAAAATTGTGTTCACATTGTTCTACAATTGTGGGTTTGGTGATGCGTTTTTTAAAATGAAAAGCTCAGCATTCATCTGTTGTTTACAACTGTGTTTACTCAGAGTAAATAGCAGTGTACTGATGAGGATAAACCAAACTGTGTAGATTTAGGATGATATGAATATGAATATGGTACTGAGAACTGTGTTTTGTAAAACTGTAAGCAAAGATTGTTATGTGCCCAGCTGTGATCTGGTATTTCACGACTTACTGTTGAAACTTGACTTTGTGTCAGTCTGGAAGAGCAAATTGTTCTTCCAGACTGACACAATGTGCAATGTGCTGTCTGAATGAGAAAATGAGTTCCATTTTGTTTTCTAATGTACTTTGTACTTTGTGTAGTAAATTTAATTGCACTCAAAACTTATGTCAGACTCAAAAGAGGGTCCATAAATATAAAAGAATATATAACATACAAGATAGAAACCACCACAATTCATCATTCAATTAAAAAAACAAAAACAAAACAAAAAAAAAGTCATATGCAAGCTATCTCGCCAGCGTTTTCTAAGTCTGGATTAAGATAAGATAAGATAAGATAAGATAAGATACTCTTTATTGTCCCCTAGGGGAATTTGATTGGGACTCCAGTGCTGGCACATGTAGCTGCTTACATGGCAAATAAATAATTAATAAATACAAATACAAATCTAGGCCACAGGCCACATATTGCACATGATGCATCATAGCCCTGACACATGATCTGCATGAGGTCTATATAAACATACAGTAATCTTTAAAACATATACAAACACACACACTCTCACACACATCAATACAAAACCACCATGTACCTCAACATTACTGCACAACCCCTGTGGCTTTTTAAGCATTTGGAATCCTGACTGAGGTAAGCACAAATGAATTCTTAAAATGATTCAGCCTGTAGAGGGGAAGTCTGTAGCGTTTGCCAGATGGTAAAAGTTCATACTCAGAGTAAAGGACATGGGTCTCATCAGACAAGATTCTCTGTACCTGTCTGAGCACAGACTGCTCACAAATAGCCTGCAGGGGGAGCCTTTCAGACCTCCCTATCACTTTCATGGCAGTTTGTGTCAGACGAGTGATTCTTGATTTTAGATGGACAGACAGATTACCATACCATGCCGATATGCCATACCTGAGACTACTTTCAAAAACAGCCTGATAAAATAAGAACAATAACACCAAACACCCTGAGTCTGCGCAAGAAGTACAATCTTTGCTGCAAACGAGAACACAGATGATCTACATGAACTTGCCAACTGACAAGGTTATCGAGGTGAACACCAAGATACCTGTAAGAGCTGACTTGGTTGATTTTTTTCTCCATGGATACACAATGGTGTGTGATCCTCTTCTAGCTTTAGGTCCAACACCATTTCTTCTGTATTCTTTACATTTATAGTGAGGTGATTTTCATCACACTACTTAACAAAGGTTTGCACTTCATTGAAGTATGTTATGGGCTCTGTATGCTTGTACAGCAAGCTCAGGATTGTGGAAACTTAAAAATAAAATTATCTGTGTGGCTGCGGCAACAATCATTAGTATACAACGTGAATAGCACTGGTGAGCTTACACAGCCCTGGGGTGCTCCTGTACTAATAGATTTAGTGTCAGAAAGTGTGTTGTTAATTCTAACTCTTTATGTTAAAGAGGCTTATGTTCATATCATTCATCTTCTTTATCAGTAGGTAAGGTTGCAGTGAGTTAAAAGCTGAAATAAAGGACGTGCATAGGCCGCAGGGGACTCTAGATGCTTAAAGGTTATGTGTAACAATTTCAGTTGTTTGAGACAAACAAATTTTGCAGTCAAAAGTGTGTCCTAGCACATGTGTATTTACCTCCATCAGCATATGTAAGTATGTCCGTAAGCTCCGAAATTCTCATTGACATATACATTGCGACCGGTGTCTCATCACGTACGTGTGCCATCTTGAAAATACAGGTACGTACAGGGACATACTTGAGAAATACGGAATCGCCTTTCGCGTTTTCACTTGTCGGTTTCCGGTTTCCGCCTGCAGGTAGAGAGTGACGAAAAGCAGCAGCAAGCAGGCTAGTCAAAAGTGCCGGTGCATTTGAAAAAAGGCAACGTGACCGGCCATTTCAAAAAACGAGGGTCAACATTGGGGTAGCCTTTCCCAGGGGGAGAGAGCTGCTGAACGAGAATCGCAGCTAACAGCAGCTAACAGCTGTTAGCGACCAGCACAGCTGTTAGCCGCTGTTAGCGCTGTTAGTGCTGTTTGCGGCGCTGGTCGCTAACAGCTGTTACCTAGTACAAATTAAACTTAGGGGCATTACCAAGGGATCTCATTAGAGCTACGAGCTACGGGACCTTTCACGGTTCGGTCAGGGCTCTACCACGGGCCAGACGTAATTTGAAGTGGCTGCATCTGTATATACATACATACATAGCCTACATACGTACATACATACATACATACAGCAATACATAGATACATGCATACCCTGTCAATTGCAGAAACCACAGCTGTTTCCAATTCGGTGTTTGAAGCAACACTTCTCCGAAGGTTGTGCTCCATGCAGAATCTCCTGACGCTCACTATGGAACACTGCGTGGCCCCTTCACGCTGCAAAATGTCACTGATTTCTGCATGTGTCTTGCCACTCTCAAAAAGTTCACAGATCAGGTCTGCATAAGGCTGGAGTGCAACCATTTCTAGGCTACAAGTAGTTGAGAATAGAGCGCTCCTCTGCAGAGTTCAAAAGTTCTTCCGCAGATCTCCAAGCATTCCCCGATTTTATCCAAATATCACAATAACAAAACAAAGAAATTAAAAACTTCATTTTCACGTTCTTCTGTTTTGATTTTAAAACAAAAAAACAACAACTACAAAACGTGTGATTTCTGTTGTTCCGTTTTCCCGTTTTTCAGATCTATTTTGACCTCACTCAGACAGTCACCACTGTCTTCACCTTGAATGATGCCATACTACTACCTATCCTCGAGACCTTATATCAACAAAGTCACGTGACTGACCTTAGGAGGCTTGACTCGTAGTCTGTTAGAGTATCCAAGTGACACTGCCTCCTCCTCTTTGCCTTACTCGCCTCATCCGAGACCGTGAGTATTCTCGTATTCAGGACCACACTATTCTCAATCCATCACTACGGTACAGGTGCCTGGTGTCCCTGTGGATTGTGTGTGGGTCGGTAAGTTTAATGCATGTTCATTGTTGATTTCTGCTCATCCTCACAGGTGCCTTTCCAGGTGAGGACTGCTCCAGAGTGAGCTTGGTAGCGGCTAGCAGCAGCGCTGGTAAGTGAACGGCTTGTTCTCACCATCGTTCGTTATTATCTAAAGTAAATTTAAGTTTGTTTGTGCCCTGACGACTTGCTGTTTGCAGGGGGAGGGGCGTTTGTTTGGCCTACCCTCGTGCTTTCGCGCACAGTGAGTGGAAGCCATATAGCCTCGTTTTCTTCAACTGAGGTCTCTTTTTGTTGATATTTGGTTATTGGAGTGAACACTATTGTTCAGATTATTACAAGTAAGTGAATAAGTGAACTAATTTGAGTTATATTATTCTCATACACCGACGGTGGTATTTTGATTTGGTTGTTTGTTTAATTGGTCCCCTGTTCGCAGTGGGTACGCAAGTGTGACACAAGCCTCCGCTGTTTGCAGTGACTGTGTTTGGGAATGGCCTCCCAGTGGTGTAGATACTGCCGGGTGGCCATGGATCCCCGTGATGGCCATAGAGAGTGCCCCGACTGTTTGGGAGTGGCACATCTGGTGGAGGACAGTGAGATTCCATGCCCTGCAGCTGCAGAGCTCTCTCTGGAGTGGAGCGTAGGCGCAGGGCAAAGCTGGTGGAGGAGACAACGTGAATTAAGATGGCGGCTCACCCTCGTCCAAGTAAACCAAAAGAAGGCAGACATGCTTCTAAGTGGAGCAAGAGTCTCAAGCGGGACCGCAGTCCCGATCACTATCACTCGGGGAAGTCTGCACATAAGAGGCAGCTTAGCCCTGAAAAGCGGGGACAGCAGGAGGACACACAAATTCAAATCCTGGCTGCAATTCAGAGCCTATCGGATCAGCTGACTAGGATCGCAGCTCAACGTCCAGTCGCTGGCTCATCCTCAGGGGTTCAGGAGCCTAGCATGGCCTCTCAGCATGACCTGCCACCACATCAGTCAGAGAGGCAAGGTTCACCTGATGTCCTCTCACTGTATGCTCACAGTTCCTTTGGGGGGAGCGCCGGACTGTCTGGAAATGCTGAGGAGGAGAAGCTCAACTCCTCTCTGGGTGAATTGGAGTCAGATCTGGGAAGTATGCCAGACAATGAGACCCCAGCTCAGGATGAGCAGAGGCTCCGAGTTCAGTAGAGGGAGTATGGGCAGGTATTTCTCAGCCCCAGCCCTCAGTGACTGTTCCAGCAGCGGCAGACTATCTGCAGATTCTTAGAAAAGCATGGAACAACCCGGCAGCTGCGCCACAATTTAACGCAGGTGCAGGCTGACAAGACCCCAATACGCCTCTGAGACCGGCCTGGCGGACATGCCGCCTGTGGAAAGGGAGATGGCGGCCCTGACGTCGCTCGGCCCAGAGCGAGTAACTGCCAACCCTTGTTGCCCAGTTAAGGAGTGTCACAAGACAGTCTTGTGTGCCATACATATAATGCAGCCACAAGAGCAGCACGCTCAGGTAATGCATTGGCTATTCTGCTGTCTGTCAGCCAAGTGGATCAGGACACTATGAGCCTGATTGAGGGGGCTCTGGTTACTCATGCCCAACTCACGAGAGATATGGGGGTAGCCATGTCATCTGTTCAAGGTCCTCCCCTTCGGCCTGTCACTTTCCCCCAGTGTTTACCAGGGTGGTGGCAGCCGCGTTGTCTCCGTTGCAGATAGCTGGTCTGAAAATCTTGCCCTATCTGGATGACTGGCTGGTCTGTGCTCCAAGTCGCAGTCAGGTGCTCCAGGACACAAGGAGGATCATGGACCATGTGCAAGACTTGGGCCTCAAGGTAAATTTGGGGAAAAGCAATCTCGAACCAACACAGCATGCAGTGTTTGTGGGGTTATGTCTCAACTCTCTCACTATGTCGGCCTCCCTTACTCCTCTGAGGGTTGCAAAGCTGGTAGCCCTGGCAGAGCAGTTTCAGCTTGGCAGGCGGATGGAGGTAGCTCAGATTCAGAGACTGCTAGGGATGATCTCAGCAGCAGTGTCAGTGGTTCCCTTGGGCCTGCTCAGAGCTCGGCCTTTGCAGAGGTGGCTAAATGCTTTCTGTCTTCATCCAAAACGGGACAGACGGGTAAAGCTCAGGATAACACGGTGGTTTGTACAAGCCCTCCGCCCTTGGAGGGACAAATCCCTCTTGACTGGTGGGGGTTCCAATGGGGGATGTTCCGTCGCGGCAAGCAGTGGTGTCCATAGATGATCTCCCTGACAGGCTGGGGTGCAGTTTGGGAAGGCAGGACAGTGAGGGGTGTGTGGAGTCCCCAACGGAGGGGCCAATACATCAACCTGTTGGAATTGAGGGCAGTCCACCTGGCGTTGATGGGACTTCTCCCCTTTATCAGGGGCAAGTGTAGCAACTGTGTCAAATATTAATATTAATTATTAATATTTATAATATAAATATATATATATATATATATATTATATTTATTGTTTATTAATTCTCAGTTATGTTTATACAGTATATGACACAGTTATTATTCTAGGGCTAGTTCAGAAGTCTAGATTGCGCTCATGGAGGGAGTGGACAAGAGACTGAGGTTGCTGATTAGATGAGATAATATTTTTTTTTTTTTTGAAGGACAGTGAATGACATACAGTAATGCAGTGAAAAAATATTTACAGTGAAAAACCGACATATGCTATGAATACTCAGAGTGGCCACTCAGAATCTATTAAAATACTTTCAATTCATTATTATATACAAACCCAAAAAGATAGATCATGAAAGTTCAAAAACTCCAATATTGAATCAACACAATAACAGCAATAGACCCAATAGCCCACCCACAGTTCATTGGGGAAACCCACGTCTGGGTTTGTCTTGAGTCCAGGGGGAAAAGTAGTGATGGGACAAGTTGTGGGGGAAAATGTGTGTTGGCAAGGGCAGTGGGCAAAGTGAGTGGGGTATGAGTTTTTTCTCGGGCTACAGGGAGCCCCCTACCGGCCTGGCAGGAGGGGTGCGACTCTCCAACAATTGGTCTGGCAGTAGGTTCAAGACAGGCTCCTTTTCTTAGCTCGCCATCAGGGGGAAATCAATAATCTGGCCTGGAGAACAGGACCCGAGTTCAAATAAATGAAAATGAACATTTATCAATACATATAAATCCTAGTGTGCACACAATTCTATAAATAGCACTACTGCACTATAGTTAATTTCTATAAATATAAATATACATATATTTTCACAGCAGAAAAATATATTTCACATTGTTCAAAAAGTATAAATAACATTTGCTGTATTATTCAGGCATAATGGCAAAATTCATATAATTCATAGACATAATAAATATATTTACTCATGGTAAAGTGCTTTAAAGGAAGCTAAATGCTTCCAGCATTAAGGCACTCTACACACACATAAACAAACCATTAGCATTAAGGCACTCTACACACACATAAACAAACCATTATACAATCATTCTAAGGACACTTAACCCTCCAAGTCATCTCATTTATAAATACATTTTAGAGAAGCAGGCATATTGATTCATTAAACACGCAGGCTAACTGCGTCCATTCAAAATGAATGGCGGCGGCTAGGCTAACGCTAGCACGACAGACAAACAATTTGACTCACCAGTTCTGGGTTTAAACTAACACGACTCGCTCTTCTCGCTCTTCTTGTTTCGGCCGCGGTAGAGGGCTCCTATAAGTTAAAGTTTACAAAGTACTTAGTGTCATTCTTTATTCAACCGAACCGAGGCAGAAATAAGTTTTAAACCGACCTGCAGCTCTTGTGAAACATGCCGTCTTCCCTCTGCTTCAAATCAAACTGACCAGCAGCACGCGCTAATTGAACCCGATTGGCCGCGCCGACCCATGTGACCGCATGACGTCACCAACTGCGTCAACAATGATTGGCCAACTGGCCTACGTGATCGTCACGTGAGATCAAGAGGAAATATTGCGAGATTTTGAGATGAGTGCAACATGTAGGAGGCATAGAGAGGCAGAGAGAGAGACAGAGAGAATTTGTCACCTGGGTTACACAAGCATGTCTTGGTGAAGTCAGACAACTCTTCCACTGTCTACCACATCAATCATCAAGGGGGCACCAGGTCTCTCTGTCTACAGGCGACCAGGGAACTTTTGCTGTGAGCATTTCCCCGTCTAGCATCCCTCAGGGCCATTTTCATCCAGGGGGTTCACAATCAGGCAGCCGATCTCGGGACCCCTTCCGGGCGACTGGAGGTTGCACCCAGAGGTAGTGGCATGGCTCTGGTCCCGATTCAGCAGGGCGCAGATCGATCTCTGCGTCGGCGAGGACGACACACTGCGAGGAGTGGTTCTCTCTGGAGCCTCAAGGAGCTTCCCTGGGAATAGATGCACTGCCGCAAGAGTGGCAGACAGGCTTGTTGTACGCTTTTCCCCTGTTACCTCTGATTCCCCATGTCCTCCACAGGGTGGCAACAGGACATTACAGGGTTCTACTGATAGCTCCCAGGTGGCCAGGGAGACCTTGGTTCCCGGCTCTTCTCCGTCTTGTTCACGGACTGCTATGGCCCCTGCCTGTCAGTTCGGATCTGCTGTCGCAAGTGGACGGTCAGATCTGGCACCCCAGACCAGCAACTCTGCAGTTGTGGGCGTGGCCGATCTGCAGCCCCAGCCTGAGGAGTTAGATGAGGCAGTTATGCAGACAATACGTAGTGCTAGAGTTTTTTCCACTCGGGCTAGCTACAGTCAGAAATGGAGGGTGTTCTCTGACTGGTGTCACAGGCAGCAGGTAGACCCGGCCACTTGTTCTGTTCACCTGGTGTTGCACTTCCTGCAGTCTCTTTTGGATTCAGGAAAGGCGTCTAGTACGATACGGGTGTATTCAGTTGCAATTTCTTGCTTTCATGAGCCAGTGGGGGGAGTCTCAGTGGGGAGACACCCCTTGGTCTCTGAGTTTGTTAAGGGCACGTATCGGTTGCGTCCGGCCAGGTTGCTTAGGGCTCCATCATGGGATCTCCCTTTGGTCTTGAGGTCACTGACTCAAGCACCTTATGAGCCCATTGAGCAGGCCAATTTGACGTCCTGTCTGTAAGACTTTGTTCCTGCTGGCAATTTGTTCAGCCAAAAGAGTCAGTGAACTACATGCTTTATCTGTCAGTGAGCAGTGTTTGCGATGGAAGGCTGATGGCACGGAGGTGTCTTTGTGGCCTAATCCGGCATTCCTTCCTAAGGTGGTGAACTCTAGGACGGTGAATCAGGTCATTGAGATCAGCTCATTTCAGCCAGGGCCGAATTCTGAAGAGAGGGACATGCACACATTGTGTCTGGTGAGGAGCTTAAGGGCACGCACCCAATCTCTGAGAACCTCAGACTCACAACTATTTGTATGTTATGGTGGTAACAAACTGGGTTCTGCTGTGTCCAAACAACGCTTGTCACACTGGGTGGTGGACACCATCTCACAGGCTTATGATGGGCAGAGTCTTCCTGTCCCTGATAATCTGGTGGCACACTCTACTAGGAGTATGGCAACCTCCTGGGCTGCTTTAAGGGGTTTGTCTATGATTGAGATTTGTGCTGGTGCATCTTGGAACACTCCATGTACTTTCTCACGGTTTTACAGGGTCAACGTGGCGGCACCAGCACCTCTGGGTGTGGCTGTGTTTTCAGCTGCTGCTGGACGGAGTTGTGACGGTGTGGTGTCCTCCGTTCTTCAAGACCCTGATGGTATGGTATGGTATCCAAGGTGAAGACCATGGTGACGGTCTGAGTGAGGTCGAAATAGATCGTAAGTTATACCTATAACTATGGATCTATGAGACTGAACGATGATCGTCACCATTCTCTTGTCGTGCAGAACAGGCTGAGGCTTTCCAGGCAAGAGGAGGAGGCAGTGTCACCCGGATACTCTTATAGACTACGAGTCAAGCCTCCTAAGGTCAGTCACGTGACTTTGTTGACATAAGGTCTCGAGGATAAGTGAAGACCATTCAAGGTTAAGACCGTGGTGACGGTCAACGTTCGGTCTCATAGATCCATAGTTGTAGGTATAACTTACGTTCTGGTTTTAAAACAGAACAACAGAAAAACGAGATTGCTTTTCCATTTTTCTGATTTGGTTTTGAAACGGAAAAACGAAGGGAACACGGATTCTCCTCAGCCCCAATAAAACTGGCTGCTAATGCTTCTAAGGGAGCACCCTAAACCTTATCTGTTGCACTACTCTGATCTACTGGAGTCTTATCAATAACATCAACCAGCTGGGCAGCAGACTCTTGTCTCTCTACTGTAACCTCTGGCTCCTACAACATGGCAAAGACAGTGTCTTAAATTAATCAATGGGAGCAACATTCTCTTAAATTTCTCATATATTTTCTTTTAATTTTTTTGTCAAGAGATAAAGTAAGAGAAGTCACTTCTAGATGCACCAAACGTTCTTAACTTTCCAAATCTGATCTTTCCCAGGTGTGCTGAATGATAAATCCCACTTGATCAGAAGTCACATATTAGCATAGATAACGCCCCCTAAACACTATATAAAGGCGGGTGTGGTGCTGTGTGCAAAGACTTGGACTCATCAAAAAATTGGCCACCAAAACAAAGGCTGGAAGAAGAAGAACTTCAGTACTAGTGAAATCAATGCACTGTTAAATAAACTTCAAGTAAATGTGATTTTTCCAGACTGTCAGTATCGAAATCGAAAACCCAGCAATGATTTGCCTTGTCAGCGGCAGTGATGGAGGAAGTATTCAGATTCTTTACTTAAGTAAAAGTACTAATGCCACACTGTAAAAATACTTTATTTGTAAAAGTTCTGTATTGACAATGTTACTGAAGTAAAAGTATGTAAGTATAATCCGGGAAATGTATTGAAGTATTAAAAGTAAAAGTACTCAATGCAGAAAAGTTTAAATAGATTAAATAAATAAAAATAAATAAACTAATTAAAATGAAAAGCAGCAAGCCCTCATATTTGAGAAGTTTGAATGAAGTTTGATGAAAATTTTCTTTGCATGAAAAATGACTTCAACAATTAGAAAAATAGTTGCCAATCAATTTTCTAATTAAGCGACTAACAATTTCACCTGCACTTGGATTTAGCACCAGTGCGTCAAATATGCACTTGCATATTTTCAAATAGTTTATGTGCAAAAATGGTAAATTGTAAAGTAAATGGTAACTTAAGTTATCAAATTGGAGTAAAAATTACAATATTTCCACGTGTAGCATGGTGCAGTAGAGGTACAAAGTGGCATGATATTTGAGCTTAAGTACAGTACTTGAGTAAATGTACTTAGTTACAATCCAGAACTGGTCAGTAGAGGGACGCACAGTAACTCAAAGTGCAGTTGCTGGGATCGATGGACCAAGTGTAGTAGTATTTCTTTGACCCTGAAATTTTTTAATAATCCATTCATTGTAATCACTTTAAAACATAATATATATTTGATTATATGATATATATGCATTTTTCTAAATGTTCCTCCAATATGACAGTTATTTTTCCTTGTGCTGAGCAACAATTTGTGGACAGTGAAAATGCAGTGTTTTTCTCTCATCTTGGTAAGAGTGCTCTTGACCACTGGTAAAACGTTCTCTTACCTAAGAGAGGAGCAAAAAGAAGACAACACTGATGAATCTCAGAAATCAGTGGACTCTAACAAAATAAGAACAAAATCTTAGATATGAACAAAAAGTAAGAGAAAATTTGTTCATGTATCGTTTCTTGCATGAGGCCCAATGTTTCCTTCATTTTCAACCTTGGCTGCGTTCTGTCTTGCTTGCTACTTACTTAGTTACTGCTACACATGTTAGATCTTGGACTTCAGGCTGTCCTACTGGTCTTTTCTCTGCCTCATCTGCAACAATCCGTGTACCAGTTACATCATTTCCCATCACCAGGTTGATGGAAAGGGAGGCCCTGCACTTCAGGAATATCTATGTACCCTGACCTTACTTCAGATGTAGATTGGAGCATTTTCATATCCTACACCTGTTACTCGTAAAGTCACATACCATCCTATAAATCTGTAATTGGGCAATTCTACCAAGGAAAGCTGCTGCAAGCTGCTATCCATCTGTTTGGATTTAGCACCAGTGCGTCATTTCATGCTGCATTTCTGTTGCGTTGGTAAGTAGATGTAGGTTGTAACAGCAGCCACACAGTGAGATGGTCATCCCAAATTTCTGACACTGTCAGAATTTTATCCCAGGCTGTCTTTGATCACAAGACTGTGACAACGGTAGTCCTTGAACCTCTCTCATTGTGCGACACAGGACCATCGTTTTAGAGCCACAACCAAAGATATCGCCACATTTCTTTCATGTTGGTCATCTTTTTTGGCTTAAAGCAGTGAAAGATGCCAGGCTCCATCATCATCATTTCCACTCCTTTCATCATTGGCCTCTGTTTTATTATTATTACACATTACACATTATTATTAATTTAGAGTGCATGCCTGCTTGTATCTAAGGCTGTCCCAGCTTGCCACCCCTTTGCTCTGAATTTGTCCATTTAAATTTGGGCCAGCTCTTTTCATGGGCCCTATCTAGTGCTTTTTCTTTTCTCTTTCTGTTCTTTACTTTTTGTTGCTCTTTGATATTTCCCTCTCTTTCTCTATCTGCTCTTTCTTTTCTTTCTCCTGCTACAACCAAATACAGTATCTCAAAAACCAAGAGCTTCCAATCGCAGTGCTATAGCAGTGTGAGACTTTTGTGTGTCTCATCAAATGTAAACATGCATGGACCCTGCTCCACCCGCAGACAGGCCTTCAAATCCTTTGTTCATCACAATGCAAGGCAGACTGTATCAGTGTTGTATCTTGCAGGCTGTCTCCTTTAACTCTGCAGCTCTCTAGCTTTTACACAATGCATTTGTTTCTCATCCGCTGCATTCATACTATACATGTAGAAGCCATGGATGTCATTTTTTAATGCATATAATATATAAATGCACATTCATAAATGATTTTTCCAAAGGGCAGGATGGGTTGATCCATTATGCATCTGCTGGCCTTTCTGACCTGTCATGTCCCAGGTATGGCACTGTATGTTCATCAGCTTTTCATCAACACACCATGGCTGCTGACACCTGTTCTGAGACAGGATCATCAGATGAGAAGAGAAGGGCAGTACACTGTAAGAAAGTTGTATGAAATTATCTTCTGTGATGAATACTGCTTCTTTTATGCCACTCATTCCTGTAGGCTTCAGTATTTACTGACATACCTCCAGTCAACTGCTTGAAACCAGGGTGCAATGGATATTTAACTACAGGTGATCTTAGCAACAATATGGCTCATACCAAAAAATTAACCCCTCCACCTCCTTATAACAAAGTCAGCTCACATAGTATGTCACTTTGAAAATGTTGACATGATATGTATGAATGCAAATGTAAAGTACCTGTGGTTTGCAGAAATGTACAATGCCAATATTTTCTTCTGGTGATTGGACTGATCAAGGATTACGCTAAGCGGAAAAAATGGATCCTTTGGGGAAGATTGATATGTTCTGCAAGCAGCAATCTGCCCTATAGGTACACTGTTCATAGACACTATAGCCCATTTCCCACTGCACAAAACATCCACTAACATCTGTTAACATCTGGCTTTTTAATGCAGTGGGAAAGGTTTTAATCGGCACTCACACCTGGGTCCATTGACTCAGTAATCATGGGTATTTATCACCTCTAACTTTGATTGGCATTGATGGAAACACAACACCCAGGTGAACACGCTAATTTTAGCTCCTATGACACATCATCTCAAAACACCGTCCATCTTCACCCAAGCAGCGCTCAAAAATTGATCTAAATTAGTCTGCACTGAGTTTGAAAGAGAGACTGAGTCAGTAAGAGATAAAAATAAGTGACCACTGTAAATTTTCTTTCCTCCGTGCTGCTGTCTTATAGTGCTTTCTACTGTTTACCTGTTCTCCAGCCTATATGTGACATTGATGTGACACACGAATAGGAAAGGAGTCGACAGCCTATTTTTAGTGGGTTTATCTATATTTTGAAAACCAACGTACATAAGCTAATTTTGGTGGAAGCAGAGTATATTTTTGTGTACAAAAGGAAAGGTTTCCTTTCTTTAGAATCATTTGGATTTATCCTCAGGAGATAATAAATATTCACACCAAAGTCCATGAAAATCTTGCCATTACATTTTTATGGTAGCCTACCTTGTCATAGAGAAGTATCATGTTGCCCAAATGGAAATTTTGTCTTGATGGATACATTAAAGGAAATGGGGCTAGTAGTTATATATCTATTTTTTGATCAAAGGGTTGTGCCTGTGTCTATTGCCTGTGTGGCTACAGAAAACAGTATCTTCTAACATCAGAAAAGCAGCAGGAACATTTTTATGTGAACACATATGTGAAATATACTGATATTCTGTCTGTGTTTGCTGTTTTATGGCATTTTGTATTCATATCTCATGAAGACACAATCAGAAAAGCTGTCCTAAAATGAACAGGATCAGGTAGGGAGCAGTGCAATATAGTCACACTATAGTGTTAGTCCTTAAAGCGATAAATCAAAAAAAAAAAAAGAATAAAAAATAAATAAATAATCCAAATAATGACCTATTGTCTTACTCCTCCCAGTTCCACAGAGATATAAACCTGACAGCTCAGCTGAGTTGGTAAAGGTGTCATGCTGTTTGCTGTGTTTACTGCATGTTTATCATCACAGCTTAGGTCCTGTTAACTCTCAAAGCCATACAGAATTCCTGTGGGAACCACACTTATCAATGCCTCACCAATTAAGATCGAATTCATTTTATCACCAGAGACTTTTAGAAACTATTACAAGAAAGAATACATCACTGAATGTCATTACACAATTCTATTGACCAAAAAGTCTAAACAGCTTTATTTCATGTGCTGAAACTATTCTTTAACATAATGGACAGCTATTTGGTTTGGTTTCTGTCTAGGCTCACACACATAACCAAAGGTCAGACTGAAGGTATAATGTTTTTCCTTCTGAATATGTTTACAGTGCCAACATTGACACTTAGATAATACAACAAACACAAGCACAAACAGACATAATAAGACCTCTAGACTGTACTGTAAATATTGCACATTAGATACAGAGGCCCTGAAAAGGAAGGTGGAAATATTGTTAAGTAGTTTTGATTTCTATTATCTTGCCTGTACAACATTACTAATGGAAAAAAATTTCTGGGGCAAACCAAAGATTTGTATGCTATCATGTATAAGTAAACTTCACATTTTAACAATGCTGTGGTTAACGTGTGGTTAGGTTTAGGCACAAAATGTGGTTACAGTTAGGAAAAAATTATGTTTTGGCTTAAAATGACTGCTTTTTGTGCCACAATCCCCCGTGTGAAAACAGTGACAGGTCAATGCACCCATATTTGTTGGCTGAAAAGCAGCAGTGATTCATTAAAACACAATTACTTTCATTATTTGTTGGTCCTCTATCCCCCAATGACAAAGTCAGCTCATCAGCTTTAGAAGAGTTGGTATGAAATGTATGAAATATGGAAATGTAAAATTTCCATGGTTTGCAGAAACCTACAATGCCTATATTTTCCTCTGGCGACGGGGCTCTCCAAAATTAAGGATGTAGAATAGGAGCCAGAGCCTTCAGCTATCAGGCTACTCTTCTGTGGGAACATCTTCCTAAGAGTAGATTGTGGACTTTTCTTTTTGATAAAGCTTATAGTTAGGGCTGGCTCAGGCTTACCTTGGATCAGCCCCGAGATATATACCTAGTCTGCCGAGGGGCCTCTTATGATACACTGAGCCCTTTCTCTCCTTCTCTCTCTCTCTCTCCCTCTCTCTCTTGCTTTCAGATTCTGAAAAGTTGGTTCTTCATCTGCTAACATTCATGTCCTATTGCAGAAGGTCACTATCTCGGCTTCTTCTCTAAAGTCTTTGTGCTCCACTGTCTCACAGGTTCCCTCAAATCACAACTGCCCCTGGATTGTGTGGTTGTGTTGCTGCCGTGGTCCTGCCTGATGCCTCCTACTACTGCTGTTATTATTCATCATGCTTCTACTATTATTATACACATATGATTATTGTCACATACATATACAAACATATATTAAAATATACTCATAATATATATCAAAATACTATTATTACAATATTATTTCTTAAATAAATGTTATTGTAGCTATTGTCTACTGTTTCCCATGAATCTCTGTCTCATATCCTCTCTCTGTCTCTCCCTCTCTCAATGTATCATGTTGTCATATGGATTATTGTTAATTTATTGTGTTGATCTGTTCTGTATGACATCTATTGCACGTCTGTCCATCCTGGAAGACGGATCCCTTCACAGTTGCTCTTCCTGAGGTTTCTACCGTTTTTTTCCCCGTTAAAGAGTTTTTGGGGAGTTTTTCCTTATCCGCTGTGAGGGTCCTAAGGACAGAGGGATGTTGTGTGCTGTAAAGCCCTCTGAGGCAAATTGTGGTTCTTTTTTTTCTTTTTTTTTTTAAAGAATATGTTAATTGCATTTTTTTACATAAAACACAGAACAGAACAGAACAGCTAGGGTAGTAGTTGAAAGTAAGAGAGTAAAATAAGAGCAATGAAAAAGAAATTAGTTGGAAAAAAAATAAAATTAAATAAAAAATGCGCCCCACCCCCCCAACGACCCAGCCTGTGTTGCGTTCAGACGTTGTCCCATAAATAACAAATTCCAGCACTTGAATAGGCCATAGCACAACACAGCAACATGTCAAGTGAGCCGAACCCAAACCTAACCCGAGTAAAATTTTTGATTTATTATCCCAACAAACCTCTGGCTACTGACTAGATCCCCGAGCTTAGTAAGCCCCTGTCTGTAGGGCCTACCACAATTTAAAGCCCTGGTCTTGACAGCCAGGCAGAAAATCTGGGTTATTCAGAATATGAGTAAGAAGAGATGTTAACTGAGCACAACCCTCTATTGTACAAATGGATCTCCAGGCCTTCACGGTACATAAGGTTATAGAGTTAGTAAAGAGGTCCTTGGAGTGACGGTAGCATAGTGGATAGTGCTGGCGCCCCATATATAAAGGCGATTCTTTGATACCACAGCGGTCGCAGGTTCGACTCTGGCTTGCTACCCTTTCTGCATGTCATACCCCCACTCTATCTCTCTCTCTCTCTCTCTCCCCATATACCCTGTCTCTGTCCATTAAAGGCAAAAAGCCCTGAAAAATTAAATTAATTAAAAAAAGTAAAGAGGTCCTTGACAGACTTAAAGTTGTTGAGAAACAACAGATTCCACAAAGGGCATCTGGACTGAGAGGACTCAAAATCAAACCAGATTGAGGCTGGGTCATATTTGAGCCAATCTGCTAACACACAAAGGTGTACTGCCAACTGATAAAGTGTCACATTAGGTAAATCTAAGCCCCCATCAGAGCTGACTATTTGGAGTTTCGACATTTTAAGTCGGGGCTTGCTTTTGCTCTAGATAAATGAACTCAGCCAGCCCTCAAGCACCTTGATACCCTTGTTTGATAACAAAATAGGGATCATTTGTAGAGGGTAGAGTAGTCTAGGCAGGATGTTCATTTTGATAAGAGCAATCCTGCCCAGCCAGGATAAGGGTAGGGGGGCCCAATGATCTAGGTCTGCCTTTATAGCATCTAAAAGAGGGGGGAAATTGTTCTTATACATCTGATCATAAGTAGGTGTTATGTACACACCCAAGTAGTTTTGTGCTCTCTCTCATAAAAGCATTCTGCCTTATTGCTTGAGCCAGTGGTTCAATAGCAATATCAAAGAGTAATGGGCTGAGAGGGTCACCCTGTCTGTTCCTGCAGTGAAGGGGAAAATTATGAGACTTCAGACCACTTGTCAGAACTGCCGCTGTTGGATTGTGGTAAACCCTGACCCAGCTGACAAATTTGTCTCTCAGGCCAAATTCTTTCAACACATAAAACAATTAAGACCACTGAACCCAGTCAAATGCCTTCTCGGCATCCAGAGAAACCACAAGGGCAGGGTCTGTGAAGTCCTGGCAAAACTGAATAATATTAAGAAGCCCTCTCACATTATCGCAGGAGTTCTGGCCCTAATAAAGCCGGTCTGGTCCTTCTCAATGATGTGAGGTTGTACTTTTTCAAGACGCATGGCTGGTATTTTGGAGAGCAGTTTTTGGTCAGCATTGAGAAGGGCTATTGGCCTGTGAGAGATGCACTTGTCTGGCCATTTTTCCCTTCTTGAGGATAAGAGAGATATTAGCTTCCGTAAGTGATTGAGATAGGATCCCATTTTCAAATGAATGGTTGAACATATCCAGCATGGGGTCGAAGAGAATATTGCAGAACTCTTTATAAAACTCACATCCAAATCCGTCTGGCCCTGGAGCCTTTCCAGATGGCATAGATTTCAAAGCCATTAATGCTTCATCATGCTTCTTCAGAAAAATAAATGCATTAGGGCTGAAGCATTGTCAGGCTGTTCTGACTTATACAAATTAGAATAAAACAATGCAAACTCTTTAGTAATAGAATTGGTATCAAATGATCTAACACCGTTAGAGTCTGCAATTGAGAAAATGGGTTGAAAGTCTATACCCTCTTTTAACAAGTTTGGCAAGGTATCTACCAGGTTTATCCTCATGCTCATACAGCCTCTGTCTGGCAACTTTAAGGGAGTGCTCAGAATTCTGAATTAGTAGAGTATTTAGTACAGCACATGTGACCATCAGTTTCTTGAGTGAATTTGAGCTTGGACTTGATATATAGTGTTTATCCAAGTCAGCTAATCTAGATTCGAGAAGCTTATGTTGTTCATTCTTCTGACATCTTTTAGATGCTACAAAGGTCATTATCAAACCCCTGGAGAAAGCTTTACATGTCTCCCAAAGGAGAGAGGGGTTGCCACTAGATAGCAAATGAATTGAATAAAATATCTTGAATTCTGGGGCAAAATAAGAAATAAAATGATTGTCTTTGAGAAGAGATGACTGAAGTCTCCAGCACCTTGATTTATTTGTATACAAAGCCCTGAATGGAGTGGCCCCCTCCTACATGACAAAACTTTTAACCCCTTACTCCATCTCCAGACCCCTCAGGTCGGCTGACCTAGGGCTTTTAACTGTTTCATGCACTAATTTTAAACTCAGGGGTGACCGTGCCTTTGCGGTCGCAGCCCCCAGACTCTGGAACAGTATTCCCCCCTCTGTCAGACTTGCCCCCTTCATCGACTCTCTTGTTCCTTTTTACAAAAGCTTTTGATTCCTCCTGATGTTGCCTTTGTGTTTATTTGTGCCTTGATCTATGTTGATTGCTGTTTTTGTTCTGTTTATTATTTTACTTCTCTTGTACCTCTTTTTTTTAACTGTACAGCACTTTGGTCAGCTTGGGTTGTTTTTAAATGTACTTTATAAATAAATTTGACTTGACTTGACTTTGTCTCTCCTCAGAGAGAGAATAGACCATGTATAGGGGGGCATGGTCAGATCAAATAATGCTGCCTATGGTATATGGTAAAACCAAAAATATTTTAGATGAGGGAATAAAAAAGTAATCAATTCTAGAGCAACTTTTATAAGGGGCAGAAAAAAGTAAACAGTAATCAGTGGGATGAATACCCAGTGTCATGACATATGGAATTGAGCACCCTTGCATGCCTTGAAGGAGGTGAGATACCTGGTGGATGTTTATCAAGAGAGGGATTAAGGTGACAGTTGAAATCACCTCCCACAAAGGAATTTTCAGATGCCAGATTAACAAAAGACCGTGGCCAAAAGTTTTCTAGGGACATGGCATGAACTGTTCATACCAAAAGTTGCTCCCAGTATGCAGTTGTTGTCAGGTTGAGCAAATAATTAGAGCCGAGTGACACGGAGCTCTAAACAAAACGGTGCATTCACCTTGCCCCCATCAACTGACCCCTGCAAATTGTGATTTGTGATATTGGGCTTTACAAATAAAACTGAAACTAAAATTGAACTGAAGTGACAAGAGTGAAAATATGGATCTATATTTTCCATTTATATATACAGTATCTTGTTGATGGCTGATGAAATGAGTGCTTAAAATATTACTAATAGATTGATTATGAACTCCAAAATCAAACAGATGTTTGCAAAACAAGAACAGTATGCATTAACTGGTATTTTTTTACCGTAATTATCATTATTTGATTATATATTGAAGTTGAATGAGGCTTGGGAGCCTTGGGAACATGTTGGCTTATTGTATGAGGTAATCCAGGCAAATGTCTTAAATCTACAGCAGCTCTAAATGCAGCTTATTGTCTGGGTTTGGCTCCATCTAGTGTTCTGATGGCACACTGACATGACATGACAGGAGGCCTCAGTCCTGCTGAGTGGCTTCAATAATCCAAATGAGCTGATGGCGCACACACTTGACTGATCAGCAGCTACTTAAGCTCAGCTGTGTCTGCTGCTCGCATTTAATCACTTTGTGTGTTGCTCTGTTTTTCCTATCCAAGTTCTCAACAAGGTAAAGTGACTCTACTTTGTTTTCATCACAACATACAACACAGAAAATTCATATGAAAGATTTAGAAGCATGAGTTTTGGGTGGCAGCAAATGAGTTTTGAGCTTTTTAAAGGCAATTGTTAAAATATTTTCCCTCTTTAATAATTCAGATCAGAATTTTTTTGTTGAATTTTGTCTCATGCTTTGTTCCTCATATTGGGTTTTAATTTTATTTGGTTTACTGTTATAATAGACCACAAATCAACACCACATATACGTGATTTTAAACTGTGTCATGGGTAGAGTGTGAACATTTCACCTGCTTCTTACAGCAAAATCAGTTGACTTGTTACTTGTAATGAACAAAACTGAAATGTAATATTTAACAATCTAAATCAGTTTCATGCATAGATGTAGGTCACAAGCCACTACAACATAATAAGAAACACAACTTTCATAGTAAGGACCTTTTGACTTGTCATAGCAGGTAAATCACAGGGATAGGGCTCTTTTTGTTGAAGTTTTCTTCTGGGAAAATTACCTCAATACTAGAACCCTTGAAGTGAGAATGTCAAATGCAGATATAATCGGTTTTCCTGCCACCACCTGTCTGCAGTGAGAAGGTCTGCATGAGTGGTAGTTAGCTGCAAATGTCTCATCTTCACTACAGTGGGTTTTTTCCCTCAAGTTACAAGTAACTGATAATATACTCAAAAATACATATTTTTCCTCTTACCTGTAGTGCTATTTATCAGTCTAGATACTTTTGGTGTGAGCTGGCGAGTGTTAGAGATATTGGTAGTAGAAATGGCTGCCTTCTCTCCAGTATAATGTTCAGTTCAAACCAGGGATATTTTGTGGCTTCTGGGGTAGCGTGTAGGGTGCACCTATACTTTATGTTCTTAAACCAGCCACTGACGATTTGACCAGTTGAGTTGCAGCTGGCTTGAGTTGAACTCAGACCAGCCAGTTCACACCATTGCAACTTTTCTCTGCAATGTTCTAAAATGGTTTTGTCTCTTTCTGAATTGTTGGTCTGAACTGGGCTTAATGGAATTAGATACTTGGCTTGTGGTGCTCTAAGCACCAAAAAAATACATCTGAAAAACTCAACAGCAATGTCTCTTTTCAGAAATCATGACCCAGTTACTCAAGATAATCCACAGACCTTGTTGTTAGCAGTTTCATGTAGGAACTATTTTCTTTCTACCAAACTACACCTGCAAACAGAATCACTGCGCAGAAGGAAGCGTGCATCTGCTCATGAATGAGAGGCTTGTGCTTATGACAGCGTAACATGTAAACGTTACTGGCGTTTCCTCAGCTGAGCTGTAGCATTAGCTAGCTCAGTGGTGCTAGGTGAGCTAGCAGTAGACGCACCACAATGATATGGTTGGAGGGTGTAGTTCGGTAATAAAGAAAATGGTGTCTACATGAAGCCGCTCACAATAAGGTCTGTGGATTATCTAACCAAGTCATGATTTCTGGAAAGAGACACTGTTGTTGAGTTTTTCAAATGTATTTGCCAATGTATTTTGGCACTTGAGCCCTACAAGCTGAGTGCCGTCTAGTTCCATTATATTGGAGAGAAGGCAGACATCTCTATGGCTGGTATCTCCAACACTCGACAACTCAAACTAAAAACTATCTGGATTGATAAATAACGCTACAGGTAAGAAGGAATCCAGATACTCACTATCACCAAATGTGATTAAATCATTGCTAAAAATGGTTCCAAAAAAGCTCTATTTTACTAAAATCAGATGTCTAACAGTCCTTCTTCTTAACGCTGCTGTAGGTTGATTATGGCAGCTGTTAACAGACCTCCACCAGCTCATCCAGGACCAACTGGAGGAAACCTACACACTCACATTCACAGTGGTGTACCAGCCTCTGAGCAGCAAGATCCAGGAGTGCACAGTGCCAGCCACGACCCAGCACCTTCATCCCACCCTCATCCACACATCTCTGCCCGGCCTGTCGTCTATGTCCATGCTCCACCTCCACCCCCTTTCCTCCATTACCAGTGGCCCATGCCCTTCCCCTATAACCCCTTTGCTGGATTTCCAGGCATGGGTGAGTCCAACACGTTATCATCCCAAGTTGTCACATATCGCCGCTTTGGAAGTGGACTTTGATGTCTACATATTACGCGCTAGGTATCCTCCTGCATTTACTGTTGATGTTCTGGGATGCTGCAACCAATGCTGAGAATCAACCAAAGCACGTAATTCGGTTTAGGCAACAAAAGCGTGTGGTTAGGTTTTAAAAAAAAAAAAAAAAAAAAAAAAAAAAAATCATGGTTTGGCTCGTCATTCATACGTGAAGTGAACACCAGGGCTCCGGGTGAAAGTCTGGGGTTTTTGCACCCATCTGCTGCCCGTCCAACCCACTCTGTAGGGACTCTCCAGCTACTCATATTACATTGTTACCGGCAGCATTTCAAACTGACGCCATCCTGTGGCGTATCATACCATTGCAACAGGTGCCGTCTAGCCGACTGGCAACTTATCATACCATTGTGAAAGGTGGCTTTCGGTGTACATGTCTAACACTGAAATCACTGACAAAGTCAGCAGTACCTGATGACTTCATAATGACAATAGGCTGGTGAGTCTTATGGGGTTTTTTGTTTGTTTGTTTTAAATTATGGTGAAAAAAATTAGCCTTTACTTATTTGAAGTAAAGGCTAATAGGACTTTTACCACTGGGTACAGTTTTTTTTTTTTTTTTTAATACAAGAGTTGGCCACAATAACACGAACACCTGTACTAACCTTTTGTCCTCCAAAACAATAGTCCTGAAACATGTAAAGTATGAAACTTTTGTAAACTTGGTCTACAAAAGACATATAAACTCAGGTACTGTTATTGTGAGATAGTACTTAACCGTACTTGAAGCATCATTGACCAATACTTTTTTCTACCTCTCAGGCTATGGTATGGTCATGCCCCCATTCCCTCCTCCTCCATACATGGATGCTCCAGCCTACATTCTGCCCCACCCTCACATTCAACCAGTCGACTACAGACGTTTGCTCCATCCCCCGGTCCATGGTCCCAGTGCACTCTACCAGAACCCAAACCAGACCCGCAGAACTCGCCTGCCTCACACTGTCCCTGTTAGAGAAACTGTGAACTCTGAGGTCCAAACTGAACCCACACACAGAGGCAGAGGTGGTTACAGTGAGGGAAGCCCATTTGTCAGCTCAGAATCTGGACATGGAACCGCTTCAAGCTCTCCATCCTCCTCAAGCTCCAGCTCCCAAAAACAATGCCCTGCCCAGGCAGAGAATAACACATCACCCAGCAGTAAAACAAAAGACATCCAGGTTAAAAGGAGTAGCACAAGTAGCACAGTCAAACATGTCCTACATCCTTCAGGAACAAATACTGTCCAGTCATGTATCAGAGAAACTCTGGAGAGAGAATACAGGAGAACACAGAGGAGCTGTAAAGACGGTGTTGGTCGGGAGAGTGCCGCTCCTTGCAGAACCAGTCACTGCAATGTGTGGTCAGTGAGTTCTCAAGATAGTATGGTTCCTGTATGTAGCTCTTCCCAAAAAGAGGATGAGGTTATGAAAGAGAGACGCATCTCTGTTCCTGACATTCTAATGAGTTGGAGAGGTAGCACGCCACAGGAGACGATGCTGAAGGTGGCAGACAAGCTGCCTCAGAGTGACCACCAGCTGCAGTCTTATGAAACTGAAGTAGAATGTGAGAAGTCTGTTTGCCGGAGTCCAACCAAAAATGGTCCAGTGGTGGCTGGAGGTGTTAATGCTAATGATGATACTGAGGTTAATTTAAGCCCTAAAGAGAGTCCGTCCCTATTCAAGGTCCTCAAACTGAGAGAAGCTCATGAAGAGCCAGAGGCAGAATCCAGGAGAGAAAAAGAGCCTGTGGCATTGGTTGGCTCTGTGAGGCGCTGTCTGCCCTACAGAGATGAACCCCAAGATTCACCTAACAAATCCCAGAAGCTTCCTGATAATGAGCAAGAAGATGACAGTGAGACAAATCCACATCAAGACACATCAGAGATCATTCCCTATCAAATGTATGTAAATAACTTTCAGCTGAAGAGAAAAATGAATGAGTCTGTTTGGTCTGTGGAATCTCTGGCTCCCTTTATCCCCACTAAGGAGTGGCTGCTGCAGAACAGCATTTTTGAGCCTAAGGTCATTGTTGAGATGACGGAGGAGGATGAAAATGGTAGACCGTCAGCCAAAAATGACAACCTAATTGTCAAATCTGGTAAAGACAGGAGGCAGACTCGCAGATGTTCCTCCTCTGACTCTGTCCCGATGTCAGACAGCTGGCTTCTTTTCAGTACCCCTGCTGAGAAGCTCGGTCCATCAGAGAAGCCAGAAATGGAGAGTGAAATTGACGCCTCTGAAATGAGGACACCAAAGCAAGGCCAGAGCATGGCTCCTTCAGAAAAGGATCCCTCGATATCCCCGACTCACCTGCCGAGTAAATTAATTTTGTCTACCCCCACTGGAAAAGATGTGGACAAAGATAGGTCTTCTGAACCTGAGGCTAATCAAAGCCCAAACCAGAAATCTTTCATTGTAAATGAGCAGCAGGAGAAAAGCTGCTCTCCCCAGCAGGAAGAAACTCTCCTCTTGAACTCTGCGGCAGGGGAGAACATGTCACCTACTGGCCAAAACAGAGTGGATGAGGAGGTAGAGGAGGAAGCATGCAGGAATGAAGTAGTCAGTCAGATGACGGAGCAACTGTGTGTCCTGATGGTTGACCAGAAGATGGATGAAGTGTCTCCATCGAAGGGAAAATTAGTGGATTGTGGTGTCCAGTGTAGTGAATTACAAGAGAAGTGTTCATGTGAGGAGATGAAGAGCAGCATGGGACCAAATAGAGGACATCATTTGAAGTATTCAGGTGATCTTTTTCTTCATTTAACAGTGAACATATGTCCCTTGACTCTTGTTAAAATGTGTGTCGTACTTTACTGGTTATTTTTCACAGATATGAAGAAAGCAAACAGCGGCCAGGCCGAAGGATTCTGTATGAAGGGAAACGGGCAGAGAAACCAGAAGAGGAATGGTCACTGGAGGAACAGGGGTCAAGGTAGAGCATGTAGTTGAATGGATGTAGCCAATAGAGTGCCCAAGAAATGAGTCATAAAACCCGGAAATGAGTTTGCACTTTTGCACTTGAGCTCAGTGATTTAAGGACATAATAGCCTGAGCTATTAATTGAAGTTCTACGGTAAAATACATTAATAACTACCTCACCCATTAACTTATAGTTTCTACATATCTTTAAAAAAGCAGTTGCTAACAAGTGGCTAAATGAGACTACAGAGCGTCATCACGCCAAACAACTTTACAGTCTTGTTATGGTGCTGGCGTTGCTAACATTAGCTTTTTACTTCTAGTGATTGCATTTAGTCTTCAGAAATCATAAAACTTGTATTCATTTGTGAGGAAAATTCTACTGAACACCTCCATAAATGTTTGTTTGCCACTGAGCTTATTTTCTGCAATAATCCAAAATCCAATGGAAAAATTCCATAGGCTTTTGAAAAGGAAACCAGGGGGACACTTAGCTCTGCATCAGCCAATAGAAAAACATCCTCCCCAGGGCACTTTATACAGCACAGTATCATCAGGTCAGAATTTCGAGGGGGGGGAAAAAAAAAAAAAAAAAAAAAAAAAAAAATCAGTGTAATTCTAAATGCTTGCCATTTTAGGAAATCCCCCTTTCCATCCTAGAATGTGGTGTGACATAAATCACCTTTAGAAAAGAGAATAACGTTGAAAATGAAGCCAAAATACATTAGATATATCATGGTTTAATAATCCATCCCATGAAAAAGTAAGAAGGCTTAAAAATTTGATGAGTGTGCTTATAAAGTATTCTTAAAAATTGGACATTATGTTACAAAGCCAGAAAATCTGCCACCTAAAACATAATTTTCATATTTCATAATGAACTTCAGGACTTTGTGGTTTGATGGTGACTAAACATCTGATTTTGATTCAAATGTTACTGAATTCTGATTATGTCTTTTGTGGCACTATTTGGTGCAACGATGACTCATTAAATCACAACCAGCTTTGTAGATTGTTGGTCTTGAACAGTGGTCTACACATGGGCGATACACCTGCTAAGCTGCAGTCCACTGTTTGAGACCAACAAACGACAAAAGCGGTTGTGATTTAATCAGTCCTCGCTGTGTCTCCAGCAGAGATAGTGCCATGAAAAAACTGAAATTTTAAGTCAAAACTTGATTACTAACCATAACCAAGTGTTTTTTATTGCCTAAACCTAACCACACCTACATCACAGCATTATTAAAATATGAAGTGTCAGCGTATTTATTAAATGATATTATGCAAGTGCAACTTATCTGTGTTTTGCAGAAATATACGCTGACAACAATTTTTCTAGGAATAAACCAGTAAGAAGAGCATAGACACATTTAGTCTTTGATAAAAACAATGTAATCATGCAGGACACCATGCTAAATGAGAACTAACTTTCAGGGACTTAATAGGATACTCTCTCTGTTTACAGAAAAGCACAGCAACCAGCAGGATATCTACAATGGATACTGTGGCAAACCTGGGAAATCACAAGGTATGAGCTGCAGCTTCATCCCTGCTTGTGTCAGGGTGAGTGACGGTAATCATGGATTGAATGGATGAACAAATTTGACAACAGGACACATCAGGACTGGTTTAATTCTACAAGTAGCTGCACATTGCACATTTGCAGTCTGGACTTTCGGCTGTATCCCAATATTTCCCAACAGAAGGCACAAATTTAGCCTCTATGAGCAGTTTACTTGACTTGGTGTGAGTCACCTGTATAATTTTTTTTTGAACAGAGGCTCATGTTACTGTCTTTTAAAACAAACAAAAAAAAAATCTTAATCAGATGACTTCATACACTACTATGCATTTCATTGCATTGGATAAAGGTTTCTACTGTCCCACTCACTGACCTTCATAATGTATAAGTGACTGAAGCCAAGATTGTTGTCTTCCAGGTGGAAATGGAAGGAACCCACGGTACTGAGCATTGACTACACTCTACAAGACGACTCTTGGTTTTAAAGTATCAGTTTAATATTAACATGAATTTCAAATTAAGAATGTAATAAACCTATTTTTCAATAAATGTTTTTGTCTGTCTTCAGTATTATTATTCAATATTCATTTAAACATGGTTTAAGATCTTAAGAGAAAAGGCCACTGTTATGCTGCAGGATATGCTTTAAAATGATCCAAAAACTACTGTTAAGCAGAAGCTGCGGAGCACAGCTTGAAGTAACAGTCAAATGCCTGCACACTAACGTTTGACTGTGTACCTTGGGTGGATACAATTTAGGTTAATGCCACAGTAAATAATGGTCTCCTAGTTGGATACACTCATTTTCCTTTTTAAAAATGTCATGAAGTGGGTTGAGACCGAACAATCCTGTCAGATTTCATAGGTCATCACCCAGCTGGGTGATCTCGTCCAGCAGGAAGTCAATGTCCTCTGGCTGTGTGGCAGGATTGGAGAACACACACCGGAAGAAATTCACTTTGTCTCCTAAAGGTTGATAGCCAATCAGAACAGAGCCCTTCTCCATCATCCTGCCTTTGATCCTAGGAGCCACCTGCAGAGACAGAGTGAAGATCACCATCAGTATCAGCCTCTTCTTTGCCAGTCTCCTTGAAACTCTTCACATATTTTCAATATAAAATGAAGCAGTGGCCCTGAGCATCAATGAATGAGTCCAGGGGAGACACTGATGTTCTGTACTGACCTGATGGAGTCTTGTATCTCTGTCAGGTCCAGGTGGTAGGCCTCTTAGACTGGGAGGGATGTACCAGAAACATACGTTACTATGCTCCGGCTGTGTGAGAGGTACAGGACAAATACGGACTGGATTTAGAAGGATAGTGAAACAACTAAAATTAAATTAAAAATAAATACTTTTTTTGCATCTGTCTTGGTTTTTGTTTGGACATCCAGTTTACAGCAAACTAAACTATACAACAGCCCTGGTGCTTGGTGCACTGCAAATTAAGGAAAGTTATGCAAATAGACCCAGACAAGCAAATGAAACATCCAACTTGACAACACATACAGAGCACTTAGTAAAAGCACTGCAAGAAGCTCACAACACTACAGTGTAAGTTCAATCAGGAAGACATCCTTTATGCTTCACTCATTCACAACTCTCCATCCTACTCTACTAGTTATCCACTCAAACTTCACCATGATCTATATCAGCAGATCAAGATGCTACTGTTAACTTTTCAATCTGCTCTCTCCTCTGCTGTTGTCAGCTGTCATTTTAGGGAGAACCATCACGCTTCCCTCACCCCATGCACCTACAGATATCATATCTAGAGTTCATGACTCTCCAAAAAGCTCACCAAAAGCCCATTCCTCTTCTCCTCCAAATCATCAAGCACTCTCTTCATCTCATCTCATCTTCACCATCTCTACCACCATCAGCGTCAATACCCTGGGGGGGTTCCCTATTCTACTACGGCTCAAGTAAATAAATATTCTTTTCATTTAGAATGAGGCTTTCCTGATTCAAATTGTTTGAAGGGAATAATAAAAAGTGGCTGGCACGGCTGGCACGCCGACATGTTTGTTAACACTAACACTAGATTAATAGCAGGTAACTGCAATAATATATGAATCATGCGACCACCATATTAAAACAAGCAAAAAAAAAAAAAAGATACATTTCAAGCCATTTTCCAACATCACTGACACAGAGACAACTTTGAGTTCATAATCCACAAAACAAGCACTTGTGTGTCCCAGCTATGTGCACCACCTCCATGTCCCCTGGAGACAACTTCTGTTGTGTTGTGAGCTTCTTGCAGTGCTTTTTCTAAATGCTGTGCATTTGCTGACAACGCAATCTTTTTGTGTGTTGTCAAGTTGGTGAAGATGTTTTTAAATGCTGCAGATTGCCAAGTTGCCCAGGGTGTTTTCTAAATGCTGCAGATGTGTGACAAAGCTGATGAAGAGGTTTTTCATCGACATGCTGTTTCTTCCTTTGCAGTGCGTTGAGGTCTCAGAATTGGGTCGAACAGTGAAAGCACCATGCCAAACTGCAAACATTGCTCAGGAATGGCCCAAGGAATGTGATAAAGACCTCAAAATTCCTGCAACGGTATTTGAGTGGGTGGAACATGTCAGGTGGTATCTACATGAATGCCAGAACCAAAGGTTTCCCAGCAGAACAATGTATTGGAACAAAATAATCAGAGTTATTCACTTCACCTGTCAGTGGTTTTAATGTTTTGGCTGATCTGTATAATTGGGACACTGTGTCAAGATAAAACTAGAATTACCGCCCTGCGGTTGTGTGCTTCCGCGCACCAGTTAATTTCTCTTACAGGTCACATCCGTGTCAGTGAAAACATGGATACTTCACACACATTTTCCCCCCGGCAGCACAGAAGATCTATACAATTAGCACAGTTTCAAGATGGGCACCCAAGATAAGTATCTGACCAAATATTTAAATGACACTGAAAAATGGCCAGAAAAGTGTTTGATGCAGAATATTATGATGTCACAGCAAAGCTGGCCTTTGACCTTTTGGATGTAAAATGTTATCACTTCATTATTTTATCCTGTTAGACATTTGTATGAAGTTATGTCACAATTTGCATATGAATTCTTGAGTTATGGCCAAAAACATGTTTTGTGATGTCACACTGACCTTGACCTTGGACCACAAAATTCCAATCAGTTTATTCTTCAGTCCAAGTGGATGTTTGGTCAAATTTAAAGAAATTCCCTTGAGGTGTTATTGAGATATCGTGTTCATGAGAATGAGACAGATGCAAAGTCACATTGACCTGGACCTTTGACCACAGAACTTCAATCAGTTCATTGTTGAGTCCAAGTGGACATTTGTGCCAAATCTGACAAAAATCCCTTGAGGTATTTTTGAGATATTGTGTTCACAATGATGGGACATACGTAGGGACAGACGGACAACCCGAAAACATGGCACACAAGACAAATAAAATTTATTTATCTCATTTATAAACAGCCTTACTTTATGTTTAAAGACCAGTTCAAAGTCTGTTCTCCTCTGCAGTTGATCGTGCAGATACTCTGCGTTCTCTAAGCATTTGTTGACCTGAAATCCAAAGCCCTCTAAACCCTGAGACAGTGAGTGACAGAGACAAAGACAGACAGAGACACACACAGTTAAACAGGCAAACAGACATCTCATCACACATCACAAATACAAAGGGGTTGAATTGAGACTTACTAAGGAAAAAAAAGAAGAAACTGTAACCAATCAGCACCCAGTAAGGTACCTTCCCCCAGTAGACACACTTTCACACCAAACTGTATTTCTCAGTATCACAATGCTCACAGGTGGATAATCTTCATTTAAAAACTTTTTTGAGCAGTTAGTTTTGTGTCAACAACTATAGAGTCATCCACTCAAAATATATAAAATGGTCAGTGGTCTGGCAGATTCCTTTTAATTGATACTATAATATAATATTATAATAAACAGTCAGCTGTAGTTCTCCATGAGTTAATATTTTGCAGCCCAGTCGTCAGAGGGAAATGTTGGCATTGTGTGTTTCTGCAAACCATGAATATGTTACATTTGTATTGTATGAGTGTTTCTACAATGTCATAGTATATGAGGTGACATTGTCACCTCATATACTATGTCACTGTAGAAACACAGTATATGAGGTGACATTGTCATTTGGAGGTGGAGGGCATGGTAGATGGTGTGTCACCGAGGCAAGATGCCTGCCAAGCTGAAGACCACTGCAGACCACCAAACAATGAAATGGCTGTAGCGAGTCATTTCTGTGTTTCCACCGCATTTCAGGCACCAAACATGGGTGTTTTGTAGTGATCTGTTGATGCTTTTCCAGTGGGGGTGGTGCACCCAACTGGGTAACTTCAGCCAACACATGATCTTTTTTCCTTACACTAACCTAGTGTTTTTATAAGATATTTTCTAGGACTTTTTGCCTTAATTTGATAGGACATATATGGCATGAAGGGGGCAGGGAGAGGGTGGATGACATGCAGCAAAGGGCTGTGGGTTGGAATAAAAACCCATGGCTACTGCGGCAAAGACACACCATATATACATGAGGCACCTGTGCTACCAGGTGAGCTAGTGTGCGCCCCACCAAGCACATGTTAACCACAGTGTTGTTGAGATGTTAAGTTTCAACAAATCTGCTACATGATAACTTGCTAATGTAACACATCTGTGGTTTGCAGAAACGTTCTTTTAGCTTTTTGCAAACTAAAAACACACACAATCAACACACTGAATTCTGTGCTCTCTATTCATGTTTGTCTGTGTGTGTGGACTGTGCACCTGCCAGAAGATGTCAGTCATGAACAGAGGTGTTAAACTCAAAAACAGTAAGAACAGCCGAGTCATTTGACCACCACTGAAACCAACCTCAACTTCACCCAATAACTGATTTTCCTGGTGAAAATGTATTCAGCCTGCTTCAGCCTTTTCCAGATTGCATGTAACTGGGCCGGGATGGGGCTTATGCAACCGGTCATCCAAATCCAAAATAAGTTAGTTACATCCTGTTACTAGTTTTGATCTTACATTAATGCATGATTCATGTTAACTGAAACTGAAACCTTCAACTCAGTCTGTAAATGAGTTGATGTGAAGGTGGATAAAGAGTGACAATGAATAAATTTAGTGAACGTGAAGGAAAGTTCCCAACATTAAAATACAATCAAATTCAGTTTGGCACTTTGACACAGCACCTGCTGTGTCAGAATGAGAGGGAAGATACTGTACACACATACCTTCGCCTTCCACATCAGCCACAGTTTAAAGACATCGACATGTCGGCCACACTGGATGCTCTTATCTCCGTTATCATAGCTCACATCATAGGGTTTGTCTGTCTGGAAAAGGTACTCAGCCCCCAACTCATTACACTCCTGTAAGAGACCCTGCAGAGAAAAGAGAAACGCGACGTTCATACAAGATCCAGCTGGAGATCATATGCCAGCAAACCTTAGGAGATCTATGGAAGGATGGAGTTATGACTGAAAGAACGACTAGAAACGCAGAGAGGTTTAGATTGTGAGATGGGAATCCCTCTCCTCTGCTGCCTGACCTGCTGCTGTCTTACAATTTCAGCTCATTTACACCGAAAAGAGAGTGTCACACTTTTGGCTCCCAGGACTAGCTGCTGGCTAAATGTATAGGTGGCTCAGCAGAGTGAAAGACAGACCCGATGCATTATTTAGATAAATACTTAATGGTTATGTTTGTTTACACCTCTAAATACCTGCTTTTTAGCTAGCAATAGGCTGTCCGAATGGAGTCACTCAAGACCATATGATAAGTGCCAAAAAGAAAATTGTTCTTTATGTCATTCTTAAAGCCACTGGTTCCCAGCCTGGGGGTCCTGACCCCCAATAGGGGCAAATTTTTCATGGCCGCAACCCACATACTCAGCTCTGCTGCTCATCCCACAAATGCATGTTCCTTACAAATGTGGCACCATTTAAAAGGGAAATAAACAGGCTCCAACCGTATAAGATTTATTGCCAAGAAGCATTGTATATACATAAATATATATTAATATATTATTTTTTATTATACAAACAAACAAGACCCCCACCCCCCCCACCCCCAAATGACCATATTCTGTTTAGCATAGATAAACTCATATTAAATAATGTCGCAATTAAGAAAAACATTCACAGGGGTAATTAAAACGACATAAGTACAGTCTTTTAAAGTGTTCAAATGAAATAAGAGAAAGTAACTTCAGATTTTTTGAAGCTCATTCCATTTGTGTGCAGCATAGTACTTGAACCTGTACCTGCCAAGTTCAGAGTGAACAGGAGGTACAACTAACATTACAATATCCTGCGACCTGACATTGTAACTACTGTGTTTAAATTCAACCAGAGAGCAGAGGTAACTCGGTAGTTTTTGTAAAAGAGCCTTAAGGATAAACAATATGCAATGCTGCTCCCTTCTGTTTGTTAAGGAGGGTCATCCCACCTTTTCATATAAAGTGCAGTGGTGAGTGAGGAATGTATCACCTGTGATGAAGCGCAATGCACTGTGATACACAGTGTCAAGAAGCTTTAAAGTAGAGGGAGAAGCATGCATATACAACTAGTCCATACCCACTGGTAGCTTTGTCACCTTCTACCTATGCCAATCCTCAATGCCTATGTGCAGTTTCACATAGATTGACCACGTCAGTGAGTAGAAAAACGTGGGACAAACAGAATGACTGACTGACCGTTTCCGTGATTATGCACAGCATACCATACCATGACTTTAAGCATTTTTCTGTTTTTATAGTGCTAGCCAGTTGCCATTTCGAGTTAAATTTCTCCAGTCACCTTGAGGAGTCCTGTTCTACATATCTACCAAGGTTAGTAAAAATTCATATGGTGGTTAGGCCTAGATAAGAAATTAGCTCTCTAGCGCCCCCATTTTGTTTGATTGGGTCAATAATGGAGGGGTCCCCTCAGATTATGTGTGGTCACATGCCTACAAAGTTGCGTAGTGATCAGTGAAACCCTTGAGATGTTATACACCTTTATGTGATGAGCCACACCCTCAGCAATATTCATTGCCTCATAGAAGCTCAGTTTTAGTAAGTTTTCCAACTTTTGCCAAGAGGGAACTTTAGATATTGTTCCCTAGATTATTCACAGCGAGTTTCATACAAATCGGTCAAACTTTCAAGGAAGAGATTGATTTTAAGTGTTTTTCAAAAAATTCAAAATGGCGGAAAATCTGTATAACCTGAAGTTAATTTGTCCCTCATGAGGAGAGGCATCTCTGTGCAAAGTTTCATGTCTCTACGACATACGGGCATGAGATATGCCCATTCAAAGTTTGCAATTTCAATCGGTTGCTATAGCGCCCCCTTTTGGCCAATTGATGTAATATTGCTTCATTTGCATCCTCCCATTACCCTCAACCACTGTGCCAAATATCACATGGGTTGTCCAAATTCAGTGAGGAGAAAAACGTGGAACAGACACACAGACAGACACACACACCCACAGACAGAGTTCTCGTCATTATATAGTAAGATATCACCACAATCAAGGGTAGACAGAATTATCAATTGCACAATGGTCTTTCGATAAGCTGAAGAAAAACAGGATTTGTTTCTATACAAAAAGCCAATTTTGACCTTCAGTTTGCTCAGTAGGTGTTCCACATCAGTTTTAAAAGTGAGTCTGGTATCCAGCCACAGTGCCAAGTATTTATAACGTTCAACAGTTTCAATTTCAAAACCTTGAAATGTTCAGATATGGGTAGTATGTTGAATACTGTTTAGTGATCTACAGAGTAGCATACATTTGGTTTTGGCTGAATTTAGAACAAGCTTATGTTTGATGAGAGATATCTGAAATTTATCAAAAGCAGACTGTAGATTTTCAGTGGCCAGAGTAAGAGAAGAGCCAGTGGCATATAAAATAGTGTTGCATAAAAATGTACATTGCAGTTTGGGGTGGCACGGATTATATTATTTATGTATATGAATAAAAGAGGACCAAGAATGGATCCTTGTGGTACACCTATTGAGACATTAAGGGAGCTTGACTATATACATATATTGTATTGTATGCATATTTGTTTTGCCTCAACCAGCATGTGCGTGTGTGTGTGTGTGTGTGTGTGTGTGTGTGTGTGTGTGTGTGTGTGTGTGTGTGTGTGTGTGTGTGAACGTGCGTGTATGGGCTGGGTGGCCTGGTTAAATGTGTGACTCCCGGCCTGAAAATTTCTCCCAGTCCGGCCCTGTAAGATACTGCGCAGAACCCTGAAACTCCCAAGCCAACATTCAGTGAATAGCCTCCAAGAGAAGTTATGTTTTTTGTAATGGAGACATTAGTTTGAGGAGTAGAAGATTGTGTCTTACTCTCTTCTTGACTAGTATGACAGAGCACTGCAGAGGGACGCCCATCATCTTGTGAGGATTCCATGTCACAGACCAGGCTCTGGAAATAAAATAGGATAAAATTTAACAGTTCCACACTGCCTGAGTCAAACTGGCAACCTTTGATGTGCTGCAAAAACAGCAACTGGCCAGGGTCATAGATAAGGCAGCTTTTTGTCTCATAATAAAACACAATCAGATGGATGTGGTGGGGAAAAACAGGCCAAGATTTGTGGAAAGGAGATCAGGTCAGGTTGCTGCTATGTTATATCACAGGGGCATTTCTATTTAGTCGGACCAACCAGTTGATTGATTGCTAATAGCGTCGCTTGTCAACATGCTTTGCTTCATAATTCAAGCTGACTTCGCCGTGAGTTGTAAGCTCACAGAACCTTTGTAGTGGTGTCCCACAGAAAAAAACAAAGACATGCTGCTGTGAGAAGTGGTTGGGTTGTGTGTTGATGCAGTTACCGTTCAATGGCCTGTAGTTTCATCCTGTGCCTGTCCGACATCAGCAGGCCTCCACCCCACGCTGCCTGGACAGACAGAGGAGATTCCAAAATCAAATACAAAACATACTGTGTCATTTAAGTTCTACACATTCTGCCTGTGTCAGATCATGCATGTTATGTGTGTGTGTTACATGATCTCATCATGTGTTTCTCTGATGTCCATACAGTGTAGTGCATAATGTGTCTGCAATAAATACTAATTATGATGCTGTATTTGTGTGACTGAGTGAGCTGATTATTACCAACAAAAGTGTTTGAAGTTTGAGGCCTTTGCAGAATGTAGACAAAAGGACACACTATAGACACGATCCAACACTGGGTTCCCATCCATCACACCATGAGCCAATTCTGTTTATTTGGACCAAGCCAAAAGCACACATGCCATGACTGAACATGGGTATGAGCAACAGTGGCTGCTGCACCATCTGGACTCTTTAGCCAGTGCTACTAACTTCAATAACTGTACCTGCACTGTAACTGTGCCTTCAGAATGAACTATTAAGAAAAAAAAAATACTTTGTACTATTGGTGGACTTGAGTGTAATAGTAATCATATTCATAGGATTATTATGTAGCTGTTCCATTAGCAGCAAAATTAAAACTCATTGTGATGTAGATTGTCAGATGATAAGACTAAGGTGGACAGAGTTTGATGATGATTACAGAAAGTGCTTTTTGTTTTCCATTCAATTTAATTAAATTCAGTTGTTTTTGTTTTTGATTTTGGTAAAATTAAATAGTTGTCACTTCATTCAATGTAGTAGTAATAAATAAATGCCAGTGTTGGGATCAGGCGGGGTCATCATTCAGTATCCCTGTGACCTGAGGGTAGAAGCTCAGTTGCTTCTACTCTCAGCCTCAGCCTCTCAGTACTGTCCTGGTGTAACCAGTACTTTTCTTCCCGACCTCAGCAAGGTGAAAAGGCAGTTATCCAGGTGGCTGGGATCTTTAATGATTCTCCTGGCCTTAGGTTTGCAGCATCAGGTGTAAACATCCTTTATATAGGGTACAGCAGCACCTGAAGTGTGTTCAGCTGGATGAACCAGTCTTTGTGGGGCCTTGCTGTCCTGTTGGGTGTTGTTTTCGTATCAGGCAGTGATGTTCCCCGTCCGGATGCTCTCAATGGTGCAGGAGAACCTACCTATTTTCTACTGTGTATTAATTCTAATAATTTATTTAAAAATAAAGGATTTTGACTCTGACTATTATTTAACGTTTTTTTATTTTAATATAAATTTATCCTTTATTCCTGTTATTGTGTATTAGTTTGGCCTTAATGGATTGCCCTCCTTCGCATATTGGAGAGATTTGTACAACTTAAGGTGGTAATTTCATAATGATAAAAAAGGGCCCAGTGTGTGTATGCGTGTGTGTGTGTGTGTGTGTGTGTGTGTGTGTGAGAGAGATCCATTTCAAATTTCAGACTAAAGACCCATTAATTAGGGACAGCTTGTCCCAGTGGGGACAAAAGCTGTGTCCCCAAGTGGGATAAAGCAGATTGTTGGGTTTGGGTTAGGGGTTGGGTTAAGGGGATGATTATCACTTTTTAAAATTGATAAACATCTTGGAATGCAAGTGGTGTGTTCTTTTGAAACTTGGGAGGCATGTATGAAGTTTGGTCCCCCTCGTGGCATTTCTTGAAAATTGAGTTTGAAAATGTAATAACTTGGAAACTGAGTCATGCATTTTCTTGGGTGTTGCTGTGCATGTCAGGCAAGTAGTGGTTAGGGTTAGGATTAGTTGCTAGGAAATGAATGTAAGTCTATGTAATTACCCCAAAAGTAAATATATGTGTGTGTGTGTGTGTGTGTGTGTGTGTGAGAGAGAGAGAGAGAGAGAGAGAGAGAGAGAGAGAGAGAGAGAGAGAGAGAGACCTTACATCAACATGCATCCACAGCGTGTGTCTCTGGCAGATGTCAGCAATGGCATTGAGAGGATCAAAGGCTCCATACACTGTGGTGCCTGCTGTCACATTAACATAGAATGGAACCAAACCCTGGAGAGAGAGCTGAGGTTGGTCTCATCATACGTACTGTCTGCTCCAGCTGTCAGCTGTCAACACTCCAACAACTGTAATTGTATCCTACATCACAAATCTCTCAACCAGAAATTTAAAGTATGTCTTCATACTGTCAGATAGGGGACATTTTGAATACATTTAGTACTTTCCCGTACAAAATGCTCATTCTAGAATAATTATTTTCTGACACTGTTTTCCCTCTCATTCATACCTTTTTTACAGCTGTAACAATGGCGGACTCGAGTTCAGCAGGAATCATTTTCCCTCTAAAAGGACCAGAAGTAAGCACATGTTCAGTAAACAGCAGCTGACTGTGGGCCCATATTGCATAGTGTACACAGTATAAGACTCTGACACCACCATGCATTATATTTTAAAGATAGAAGAATTTACTATGCTGTAAGCATGTAATATACAGTATATGATCTCGCCCAGTGCATGGACTAATTTCCCCAAAACACACACACACACACACACACACACACACAAAGAAAGAAAGCTGCAACAGGTGAGCAAACATTTCTTTTGTCGTGCATTACAGTGACTATTAACAAAGACATGTGTACTTTGTGAGTGTCTAACTTACCCACCTTTCATCACATTTCACCATGACCACATTCTCAGTGCCCATCCCCAGCACGGCTGCAGATTTCTTTACTGAATAGTGACTCTGAATGGATGAAAACACAGCTATTCATCTGTCTTAATTCAGAGACACTACAAATCACTACCAAATTCATTTAGCTGAAGGCAGTAGCTGCATTGTTTAGTTCCAGGAATAAATTCCCAGGTGCACATGTCAAGTGTGAGAGAGCTGCTTCTCTCTTCAGAGACTGAGCTGTGAGTGTGTACCAAAGTCATGCCCTGCTCAGTACTGTGAGCTCTCTGAAGGCCAACTCAATGAAATCTTTTTGTAACTACTTTGCTGAAACCATTCATATAAATGCTTTGCATAAGTATTCAAGAATTCACAGATGTGTCTTGTTCTGAGAAACTGACTATAGGGCAGGCTTTTTTCAGTGAAGAGGCCTGTTTTTTTCCTGCTTTGTAGCACTTTGAGATTGCTAAAATGTAAAGTGCAATACAAATAAAATGTATTATTGTTATTATTATTATAGCAGCTAAAATGTAGGAGTTTCTATCAGTTGATTTCCTGTAGATTTTAGTGACCCTTCATTCAAGGAAGGAAATACCCTTGTTGCTTGCTTTCTTCTCTCCGGTGCATCGCTCATTTTCAAGAATTGACTTTTTTCTCTTAAATAACTCCATCTCACAAAAAATTACCACAAAAATACACCCGATCATTATCAGCGACCATGCACCAATATCACTCAATCTGCAA
>NC_065526.1:37813090-37816322 GCF_006386435.1 Epinephelus moara
CTTGCAAAAATATTGCTGGGGGAAACAGGTTTTGGTGTAACACGCCCACAAAAATATCGCCTACAGGACGCAAACCATGGCAGAAAAATGGCTACATCCCCGCAAGATCAAACACCGCAAAAGTTAGTAAAGGACGTGTTGAAAATGGTTGAAAACTGCTACACAACCGGAGGTGGTAGGGCGGGACTTCAGGGGGTGGCTTGTTCCGCCCAATGAGAGGCTGATCTCTGCAGCGAACTTCCGCCCACTCAGACTAGAACGGAGGTATAAGACCTCACATGAATACAGCAGCAATCAAATTATTACTAAAGCCAGACAAAGACCCCACACTTCCTTCTAGCTATCGTCCTCTATCACTAATCAATAGTGATATCAAAATGATTTCAAAGGCACTCGCTTCTAGGCTGGAGAAAATAATCTCATCAATAATTCATAATGATCAAACGGGATTCATTAATGGCAGACACTCAAGTAATAACGTCAGAAGAGTTCTTAATCTGATGAGTAAAGTACAACGCGGCAACACAAAAGCAATTATTTTGTCACTTGATGCAGAAAAAGCCTTCAACAAGGTCAACTGGTCCTTCCTATTTGCCACCCTGAGTGGATTTGGCTTTGGAGAGTCATTTATCCAGTGGGTATTAGCCTTATATAATTCCCCTAAGGCCACAGTCACCACCAACGGGATCACATCTCAAAGTTTCACTTTGCAGAGAGGAACAAGACAAGGGTGCCCACTCTCACCTCTACTGTTTGCAATATTTATTGAACCATTGGCTATGGCAGTCCGTCGGCACAGCAAGATCATAGGTATCCATTCCAATTCAGAGCACAAAATTAATCTATATGCCGACGACATTTTACTTTATCTGCAAGAACCGAAGTCATCTTTACATGAAGTATTTAATCTCATAACAAATTTTTCTAAACTTTCCGACTACTCCATCAACTGGTCCAAATCGACAATACTGCCAATAATGGAGAACTCTTGGAATCCTGCAGACCAAAAATTTTCTTTCCCTGTGGGCAACATAAGATATCTTGGCATAAATATTTCACCCAAACTGTCAGACCTGGTCCACCTGAGCTTTAGACCGCTGCTAGATAAGATCTGTGGTGACCTGAAGCCCTGGAATAATCTTCCCATCTCCCTCCTGGGACGAATAGCCACAGTTAAAATGAAAATTCTACCCCAAATTAACTTTTTTTTTTTCCATGATTCCATTCAAACCCACATCAAAATGGTTCATGTCATTAGATTCTGCAATTATAAAATTCTACTCAAAGAACAAAACAGCAAAAATTTGCCTAAGCACCCTTCAGAAAAACAAATTGGAAGTGGGATTGGACGCTCCTAACTTTACACATTACTATTTAGCTAACCAGCTACAATACCTATCCAAATGGTTATATCCTAACGAAGACTACAACTCCTGGCTCGAACTAGAACAGACGGACTGCAACAACATAAAACTCTCTGACCTCCCGTTTATCACCACTACACTCAGACGTCATAACTGTTTTAAGAACCCAATGATTGCTTCCACCTTGTAAGCCTGGTGGAAAATACTAGAAATCACAAAATCTCAAATAAAACCTTGCTTGCTCTCTCCAATTTGGCACAACCCAGATTTTGAAATTAAAAAAAGACCTCTCCATTTTAGCACATGGGAGATGAAGGGAGTAACTCATCTCCACCACCTTTTCCAAGATAATATACTTATGACATACACAAACTTATTTCAAACTTTTGAAATAAGAAATGGAAATTTTCTACAATATTTACAATTGATAAAAACAATCAAGAAGAGAATTCCAGCGCCTCAGGACACTTTGCAGCCACCAGAATTTGCCAAACATATTACAAAGCTTTCTCCGAGAAATAAAAAAGAACCTTTCTAAGACTTATAAATTACTGTCAGGGACCAATTCTATACATTTACCAATTTTAAAATGGGAAAAGGAGCTGGGTGTATCACCGGACCCTGACTTCTGGACTCAGATATGCAAAAATACATTTAAGATGACAAGAAACACCAATATACAACTTATCCAATTTAGAGTACTCCACAGAACACACATCACCCAACAAAAGATGAATAGAATGGGCTTCAGTCAATCTGACATATGCACTCAATGTACTCAGAACACTGCAGACACCTACTTTCATGCCCTCTGGTTATGTTCACCTGTCCAGCACTTCTGGTCAGCAGTCACTCAAAAACTCTCCTCCATTTTGGACTGCAGGATCCCATTATCCCCCAACCTGTGCTTAATTGGTGACCTGATGACAATTGACCTCCCAAACAGCCACTGCAATTCTCTTGTAGTAGCTCTCGCCATCGCCAAGAAAACAATCCTAGTCAACTGGAAAGATAAACAGACCCTCAACATCAACCATTGGCTGAATCTACTTGCAGAACATATCTCGCTGGAGAAAATATCTGCTGGCCACAGAAACCAATTAACATACTTTACAGAAAAATGGTCACCATTTATCCACTCACTAAACGTGTCTGTATAGTGCCACTCAGCCTGTGAGCATATGCCACCTGTACATACATGTATAAATATTACAATTCAAGAAAAACTGTTGTGTAATATGTAATGTGTTTCTGTTACCCCTAGATTAGTAACCCCTAATCCCTCTATCTCTCTCACCACAATATAACACAGTGATTCATCAGAACTCAAGGCCTTAAGCATGTGTTAAGTGCACCCTCTCTCCCTTGAATCCGGGCCTGCTCCCTGGGTCTGTGGGGGATCGCGGGGCTGGGCGGTTTTCCCCTGGGGGGCGGGTGCGTCTGGACTCCTCGTCCTGTGTGCCTGGGGTTGGCGGGGTCTCCTTGTGTTCCCTGGGCCTGGGGCAGCGTGGCCGGTCCGCCCTGGGGGGCTGTTTCCGCCCGGGCAGCGTGGCCGGTCCGCCCTGGGGGGCTGTTTCCGCCCCTGGTGGTGCGGGGTGGGTGGGCTCGCTCCTCTCACGCCCTTCCCCCCTCCCTCCTCCCTCCCCCCCCTCTCCCCGTCCATCCCTGCTCCTCTCTCCCCGCCTCGGGCGGGCCTGGGGCCCCCCCCGGGCTGGGGGCCTGGTGCGGGGGCTGGTTGCCGCCCGCGGGGGGGTGTTCTGCTGCCGTGCAGGGTGGGCCTGCCCGTTGGTGTGCGGACGGCGGTGGGGGGCGGGTCGGATGGGCTGGGGGTCCAGCTTTGGGTCTGGGGCGGTCTGGGGGGGTACTGG
>NC_065526.1:37817433-37823963 GCF_006386435.1 Epinephelus moara
CATGCACTGTCGCTATATAACTCAGGACTTAAGCACCTGTCCCTCAATCCCCCCTGCTTGTCCCTTACTTTCCCCTTGACACACTACGGTGTATCACGGCCCTCTCTGGCTCGTATTAGGAAGTTTTTCCAATAAAGGCTGATAGGCTAGTCTCCAGGGAGGGTGGGTGACGGTCACAACCACGCACAGCATGGGTATAAAATACTTGACTGCAAGATTAACAGTGCATCAATCTTCATAAAAAGCTTACACCCTTTTGTGGCGCCAAGCTACGAAGACTAATGCAGACAGGTTTGAAGAAAAAAAAAAAAAAAAAAAAAATAGGGCATAGGTTTGCATATGAACAGTAGAGACAAGTCTCCACCAATACTACCATTATTTGAGCTTGTTTGCATTATCTTCATTCAAACAATCCTGTGCATGAAAATACAGGACAAGTCTTGTATTGATTCAGAAAGGGAGTGCATTTTATTTATTCAACATAGAATGATCCTGCATTGTGCCTGATCAAAAGTGTTGTCAGTTAGTTTGGGTAATTGATCTCCATTGAAGAGCAGCCCACAGTCGCTTAAACAATTAATTTGTGTCCCTACCAGAGATAAAGTAATGGTTGGTAGACAGGAATGGAATTCATTTAATTCCTCCGTGCTCTCACTATAAATGAAAAACTGGTATCACTGTATTAAAAATATGATTGGATCAACTTATGATAAGGGTCATTGTTGTTAACTAACTTGAACTCGAATTTGTGCCATAAACAGATTTACATGACAAATTCCAAAAACACCCACGGCAGTGGCAAAATTCTGTAATTTTTTTTTTTTAGTTTTTTCAAATTTTGGTTAATGTTTTAGTGCTCAAACTCATCACAAGATCAGTGTGAGGTTGCATTTGATCACAGCTATTTAATCCACATACCCCTACAGTCTCAGAAGGTGTAATAGTTACAGTGTGAGGTGTAATTACATGTTCTGAGGTGAAGAGGGCCAGCCGAGGCAAAGCTCCCATTCCTCTGGTCTTCACCTCAGGGTAGAAGTGATATCTGGCCACCAGGATGCTGTACAGGTTTGATATTGTGCCTCCTTTAGAACACAGAAAGCACAGTTTAAGGACAAGTAGCAGCCACAATCTATATGTGTGCTGTGCCTCTTTTCATTAGTTTGTTGTTGTGTCTCAGCTCCATACTACTAGTATATACTATAAACTGTATGTTGATACTGTATAATTTTGGAAGTTACAATTTAAAAATGTATTTTTGTGTTGCACAGTGAGAATTTGAGAGTGCATTGTTAGGGCAGCACATATTCTAACACATGCAATGCAGTTCCATGAAATACCTCCACAGGTGTACTAACTAAGAGTTCACACACTGACAACAATGGTTAATGTGTGGCTGATATATAGTAGTTGAACTTTCCCTGGATTTTTGAGGCAAAACAAAGGTGGTATTGAAACTGAAATTTTCACTGTCATGATTAACTGTTGTTATTAACATAACAGTTCATCCCTCCACCCATTTCTGTCATTTCTGCCATACCTTTCTTGCATGTATTACCTGGACAGAAGATTCCATCTCCCTCATCATCAGACCACCCCACAATGCTTTGCATCTTCCTCAGCAGAACCTCCTCCATGAGGACAAAAACAGGAGACACTTCATATGTAAACCTGGTAAAGAAATGTATATTACATATTGTATATTATCATATAGTAAAGACAAAGAAATCACATTAAAGCTGGCCTCTTGTAAACATCTCATATTTAGTTTTCTGAAATTAAGTTGTATTAGAAAAACCCCTTTTTTCAAAATGTTCAGCAGTCGATGGTCATTTTTTGTCAACTCTGGACTATTGCAAATATATCTTAAGAGCATCCCTTAAGCCCAGTATACACTGTGCAATTTTGAGCTGTCCCAGATGAAAGATGACTAACGTGAAAGGAACGTAGTGATATCTTTGGTCGTGGCTCTAAAATGGTGGTCCAATGTCACACAGTGAGAGAGGTTCAAGGATGGCCTCTGTCACAGTCTTCAAAGACATCAAAGACAGCCTAGGATAAAATTCTGACAGTGTCAGAAATTTGGGATGAACATCTCACTGTATGTGTGGCTTAGGACCTACGTCTACTAACTAACCAATAGAAATGCCGCATGGAATGACACACTGGCGCTAAACCCAAACAAACAGATGAATAGCAGCTTGCCATGGAGGCAAAACATGTTAAAATAAATGTGTGTGATTCCAGCAAAGAGGAAAACCTCGTGGAGTTGTAGCAGCAGATGCCTTGCCTGTATGATGTGTCCTCCAGCTCGTATCATGATCACAAAATGAAGGACGGAGCATGGAAGGAAATAACAGCGGAGTTGCAGCAGCCAGGTGAGCAGCCTAGCAGCTACCAAACACACACTCAGACACACCGCAGTATATAGTGCCCACAAAACTTTAGATTATTTAATAATATGACCCTCTATGTTGTGCTTCACATTTGGAGAAGTAATAACCCGTGCAGCATCCTTGTGCACTCAGTATGGGAAACTATTGCATTGTACATCGTAGCCTGTCATTCAGTAGGCTCTGTCATTGTACAGTCTGCATACATCAAACTTGATGTTGTACCCAAGGTTATTAGATCCATGTTTCACTGTTTAGCTTGCATTAAACTTATAAGATTGCTAAAAGCTCAGAGTCTGGGAGGTTTATGATAAGTAAGGTAGTGTAAAGAATGCACCACTAAAGAGCTGAGTCCAGTGGCACATTTAAACCCGCACTTCTAGGAGGTTAATATGTAAAGAGCTGAAGTGACAGAGCACACAGAGCATGTGCAACAACTCAAAGAAGGAATCTGTGAACAATTTCCCTTCACTGTAGGAGGTAAGGTGTGGGTAAAAGTGTGGAATAAATGATGGAAAGTCACCCATTGTGAAAGCATGTGCATCAAGCAGAACACATTGCACACAATGTGGTACACTGAGGACTTAAAGGTGGAGACAGCCATTCTGGAAAAAGACTCTTGATATTTGAACTCAACACCCCTCCCATCAGTGCTCCTTCAGCAGCTTCAGTAATATTTCTTACGATCATGGCGTAGGTCCATTCCTCATGGGCAAAGACAAGGACATGAAAGAGAGAGACAGTAGCTGGCATAGTGTTGTATAACTCAGTCCAAGCCACTTGTTTCTCATTTACAGAGTCAGAGCTATGTATTAATGCCAGATTATTTTTTCAGCGCATGCACAGAAAAGACAGCTACAAACAGTACAAAAATACTTTTGTAAAAAGTACAATATCCCAAATGTAAACTACTTCATTACTTTCCACCACTGATGTTGAGACCTTACATGTTAGTGTTGGCTGTAGAGGTTAACCACTCGCCTGCTACACCGATCACATCCAGACCTGAAGATAGCTGGTTGAAGAAACGTGGATGGCCTGGAAAAACAAAAGTCAGAGGTCATAGGTCAGGAGATAGAGGGGGTGTACGATTGATGGGCTGCACAGGGGCTCATGCCTTGTAAAGGCCCACAATGCAGGGTTGTTATTTTGTTTGCTTTTTGTAACTTTACTTGCTTCAAAGTGAATTTTCTGTCTGTCCTGTAACAATAATGATTACATTAAGAAAACTATATGTTTCTTCCCTACTGGTTTAAGATCCCAGATGTGGAGCTGAACCAACCTGATGGTTGAGCTGAACAGACTCTCCAGGCTCTCTACATTCATTTAACAGACATTGAAGTTTGATAACATGTTTGGATTCAATTTTGATCTGATTAAACTGTAAAATGGAAGATACTGATCTGCAAAGGTACTGCAAGACTGAAGCACTGAAGGTAAAAACATATACAGGACATAATTCCAGAAGCTGGAGACAATCACAGATGTATGTCCAAAGGGAACAATTACAGCACTTCGAGCCCTTTTCCTCAAAAGCACTGGACAAATAACTGTGAGACTGTGGCATCTGTAGAGTTTAACTGTCAAAAGTTGAAACAAATCAAGAGCTAAGTGCGTACATCACTGTGACAGGACATGTTGTGTGAGCCCACTGTTGTATCCACTGAGGAAAATGTTGATGAATTACACAGATCTGACAGCTCAATTTGAGGACAAGAAAGCAAGAAAAGTGACTTCCACATAATTAATTTAATGTATGTTGAGTCTGTCTCATTTGGATTATACAGCATGACAGCTGCCATATTATATGACATGACAGTCAGAAAAAGAGATGAGTGAAACATATGTATTGCTGTATGGTGTTCTTGATGCTGTTTAAAAGTTTTGCAAATGTTTGCAGGTTGAATTTGATGTAGTTTGTGTTTGTGTACATAATGCTATTGGAGGGGCTTAATGCTGCTTAAGCTAAGCATACTGCTGAGTGGAATGCTGTTGTAGCGTCTTATTGTGTGCACATTGTTAAGAAGTTGAAAACACATCACTTTGTTGTAATGTCAATCTCCATATAAAGCACTTAAATGCAATGCAAACTTAAAGCATTTTACTTCTTTGTACCCCTTCCTCGTTGATTCTGGATAGAGTAATAATTCTAAAGCTGTGAATAATTATATTTGGCAGATTTAGGGGCAGTAGTAGTAGATCATTTTTTATATTCATTATTTCCTTAATTCATTATTTTGTTGTAAATTGAACTGTATCAATTTCACTTTACAGAACTAACTTTTCTGACACATCATTAGTTTAGCTTCTGATTTTTGCGTGGCGTTTACCAAAGCTGGAAAGTATATATTCCAGTGCCTGAAAAGGTTCAATACCCACTGGTGCTGAGTACCAGCACTTCTGATTTTTGTCAACATGAGTACTCTTACTTCTCATTGTGAGCTGCCAGCTCCAAGTTATGTATGCACCCCTAAGCACCTGTGTGACTGGCTGCATCTCTGTGTAAACACACAACTTAACACTGAGAAAACAGCACTGAGAGTCTCCCTGTTAAAATGGATGAGAAACACCAAAAGAAAAAAACAGGACCATACAGACACTTTACTTCCTGAGACCTGAGCTTTTGTGTGGTGTGCATTTACAATTCTCCTACCTATAGGACTTGAGACATGTAAAAAAAAACCAAAAAAAAACTAAGCAACTAAGCAGTCTTTGAAAAGTTAGTAGTTTTGGTGGGTAAAAAAGTCTACAACTATTTATTTCAACAGCTGAACATTTTGTTCAAAAACAAAGACAAAAAATCAAAGACAAAAGACAAAAGAGCTGGTGGTGGATCTGAGGAGAACGAGGACACCAGTGACCCCAGTTTCCATCCTGGGGCATAACGTGGACATTGTAGAACACTACAAGTATCTGGATGTGTTCATTGACAATAAACTGGACTGGACTAAGAACACTGAAGTCCTTTACAAGAAGGGACAGAGCCGCTTCTATTTTCTGAGGAGGCTCCGCTCCTTTAACATCTGCCGGACTATGCTGAGGATGTTTTATGAGTCTGTGGTGGCCAGTGCTATTCTGTTTGCTGTGGTGTGCTGGGGCAGCAGACTGAGAGTAGCCGATGCCAACAGACTCAACAAGCTGATCAGAAAGGCCAGTGACGTTGTGGGGGTGGAGCTGGACTCTTTGACAGCAGTGTCGGACTGGAGGATGCTGTCGAAGGTGCGGGCGATACTTCAGCATGGCTCTCACCCTCTCCACAACGTTCTGGTCGAACAGAGGAGCACCTTCAGCCAGAGACTGATTGCTCCTAAATGCACCACTGAGCGCCACAGGAAGTCATTCTTACCTGTGGCCATTAAACTGTACAACTCCTCCCTCTGATGATCGGACTCATTTGGCTATTTATAAAACAAAACAAACAATATATCTACTCATTCTCATTTCATTTATAACGCTATAACCATTTCATTGTATATTGTATATATTTCAGATTGTCTACTTTAATATTTTATCTTATTTTATTTTATTTTATTTTAGTTTAATGTCTACTTTAATATTTTATTTTATTTATTTCATTGTCTATTTTAGTATTTTATTTATATTGTCATCTTTATCTCTTATTTCCATTCATGCTGTATTTCTATTTCTACTTTGCATGGAGCATTGGAACAAAAACAATTTCCCCCCGGGGATTAATAAAGTATTCTGAATCTGAATCTGAATCTGAATCTGAATTCAATTTCAATTTTATTTCTGAATCTGAATCTGAATCTGAATTCAATTTCAATTTTATTTATAAAGCCCAATATCACAAATCACAGTTAGCCTCACAGGGCTTTACAGCATACGACATCCCTCTGTCCTTTGGACCCTCACAGCTGATCAGGAAAAACAGAACAGATCAACATGATAAATTAACAGTAATCCATATGTCACAATGAGACAGAGAGAGAGACAGGGAGAGATGCAGGACAGACGGTAATGACAGTAGCTTACAACAACATTAATGAAAGTAATAATATTATAAGTATAATTCTGGCTATTGTGGTACAATATGTTGAAAGTATATATTAATATCTGATAGTATACATATGTGACAATAATCATATGTGTATAATAACAGTAGAAGTATGACTAATG